>NW_015162543.1:48661-55235 GCF_001447785.1 Gekko japonicus | reverse complement strand
GGGGTGGGGGTGGGGGTAGGGGAAGGTCCTCAGTAGGGTACAATGCCATCGAGTCCACCCTCCAAAGCAGCCATTTACTCCTTTGTTGTCTGGAGATCAATTCTAATAGCAGGAGATCTCCAGGCCCTACCTGAAGGCTGGCAGCCAGTTTGGTGTAGTGGCTAAGTGTGCAGACTCTAATCTGGGAGAACTGGTTTGATTCCCCACTCCTCCACTCGCACCTGCTGGATGACCTTGGGCAAGCAACAGCCCTGTCAGAGCTGTCCTTGAAAGGGCAATTGTTGAAAGAGCTCTCTCAGCCCCACCCACCTCACAGGGAGTCTGTTGTGGGGAGGGGAAGGGAAAGGGGTTTGTAAGCTGCTCTGAGACTCCGAGTGAAGGGCAGGGTATAATAAATCCAATCTCTTCTTCTAGGGGAAGCGAGGTAGCAAAGATTTCTTATTGTTTGTATGTAAGGGTGCAGTTAGGACCCAAGATTACCAGTAACATCACGGACAGAATCTACGAAACCACACCGAAAAGCGAAGAACCACCAGCTCTGCTCAAGAGTTAAACAGAAAAAGGAACAAAATGGGAAACATTCACTCTTAACTGCAAATCCTGCTTTATGATCTCAACAACGGGCAGGCAGTTCTTCCCTCTTTCTTTTTGAAAACTCTGTAGCAGGCTGTTTTGCTCCCAGAAAAAAATATATAGCACTCAGCTGCCAACATCTGACCACATTCTGAACTGTTAAAACCCTGTGAAGTGACCCGAATGGCTCAACCATTGGGAAGAGTAGGAACAAAACATCCCACCTCCAACTGTGCCTCAACAGAACCTTCTTAGAAAATGTGGTCTTTTTATATTCCCCGGCTGAACCTCTACACTAAGATAACAAAGGCACATCAAGAATCCCAAGGTGAGAGAACAAGAAAATGAGAAAGAGGCAGAAAAGTTTTTTGCTGAAGTAGAAGAGGTCATGAATAAAGAACATCTTGGACTGGTAATGAGGATGGACGGAGGAAAAAATGGCTATCGTTCGCCACCGCACAAATTCAGGCAGCATAATATGCACATTAACTGAGAGCCAGTGTTATGTAGGGGTCATTAGAGAGAAGAAGAAGAAGAAGAAGAAGAGGAGGAGGAGGAGGAGGAGGAGGGGGAGGAGGAGATTGGATTTATAACCCACTCTTCACTACCTGAAGGAGTCTCAGAGCTGCTTACAATCTCCTTTCCCTCCCCCTCCCCACAACAGACACCCTGTGAGGTAGGTGGGGCTGAGAGACCTCTTTCGAGAACGCTCTGGAGAGAACAGCTCTGAGAGAACTGTGACTGCCCCAAGGTCACACCAGAATGGAACAATAAAGGGAATGAAATGGGGGGGGGCTGGGGTCGTTTCTTAGAAAAAGAGCTAGGGGAACGCGGGAGTGCGAGGAAGCCCCGCCAAGGCCCTCCCTGGCCCCAGGCAGGCAGGGGTGGGGAGAGGCGGGGAGGAAGCAATTTAACCTCCCTCTTCTCCTGCCTCCTCCCCGCTGAATGAGGGCCGGAAGCGGAGTGGCTGGAAGCAGGGGGCGGGGCTTCATCGTGTGCCCCACCCCCCGCACCTCACCCGGGGGAACTGCGATCCCCCGCGATCCCCCCGAAATGACCTTTGGGGGGGTCATTCTTCCCTTGGTCCCGCTGAATCTATCAGGTTGTATAGCCAAATGGCTATTTAATGCTCACTTTTATCTTCCCCCTTTTCTGTCTCCTTGCAGGTCTCAATGAAATCCAGTGTTCAGTCCCTATGGAGGACAGAAAAATATTCCTCAGCGAATTGTCAGAGGGCAGCTTTAGGGATTGCAAATTTAACTTGTCCCTCACAGACCTTATTATCATCATCTTCTCCGGCGTTGCAGTCTCCATCGCTGCAATCGTCTCGAGCTTCATTCTGGCGCTAATCGTCAACTGTTTCCATAGATGTGCCCCAAGTAAAGATGATGACGAAGATGAAGACAGTGAAGATTGAACTGCCTCTTCTCGGCGAATTTTTTTGCTGGGAGAATTCCTGAGGTTCACAATATAGCAATGGCCCTTGAAGAAGCCATTGCGAGTTGGCTCTCGTCCAAGGGCTGTAGGCATCTTCCACAGGTTCAGATGGGACTTATCCACTAATGTTTGTGGGAAATGTAGCAAGGTTTATGAAGAGACTGAACATTTCACGATTCAGCCTCCTGATCCAGCCCACTGGCTGAAATGAAGAAGAAGGGAAGGACATAGCCAGAAGCCCAGAGATGGCCAGTGGGGAATCAGGAACCAGATCTGGACTTCTAGTCTGTATTTTATGGACCACCTGCCCAACTATTGTGTATAGGACAATAAGTTTGTGAGTTGGAAAGCTACCTGCTTCAGGACCCCAGCAACATGGCCATCAACCTTGTAGTCCTCATGAGATTTAATTTATCACAGGCTTAGAGTTTCTCTAGACACCTATACCCGATGTTCTGTTCCATTGTCTGAAGAAGATTTGGTGACCATGAAGAATCACACGAGCAAAGCGTGCAGAATGACAGACTTTTGCCTTGGGAATAATTGCCCACTTATTTGAGTTTTGGATGCATTTGGGCAGGCCATAGGAAGCCCCTCTTGGCCATTTTCTTCTCTTACAATAATGTTATATTGTTGCTTCCTCCCCAGAGGTGTTCTCTGTCACTACAGTAAGTTGAGAAAGGAAGACCTGTTTAGGAGGAGTCTATGATGTGAGTACTTTCCAAAGATCCCTTCCTTTGTTATCTGAAATATGGCTGGAGCAACGTGAGCAGTCAGCCACCAGGGATAGTGGGGCAGTGATGCTCTGTATTCTTTGTGCTTGGGGGGCCACAGTGGGAGGACTTCTGGAGTTCTGGCCCTCCTGGTGGACCACCTGGATTTTGGCCACTGTGGAACACAGAGTGTTGGACTGGACGGGCCATTGGTCTGATCCAACATGGTTTCTCTCATGTTCTTAAAGCTGCTGGTGGACCTCCTGATGCTACCTGGGTTTTGGCCACTGTGGGACACAGAGTGCTGGGCTGGATTGGCCATCGGCCTGATCCAGCATGGCTTCTCTTATGTTCTTATGATATCTTCTCCCACAAAATCAAGGCAGTTTTGAAAGCAGAGAGATGCAAAACTGGGATGACTCCAGCATAACATGCATTGCTTAGAAATTTGTGACAGCTTGAAACAAGACCAAACATTTTCAAAATCTAATGAATGGTTGAAATTTGTTCAGGTTTGAAACAACAACAGTGGTATCCTAAACGGAGTTACAACTTTCCAAGTTCATTGGACCAGTGGGCCTAGGAAGATGTAATTCTGTTTAACATTCAGATTGTATTTTTTTATGTTATATATTTACAAAATTTATATCCCGCCTTTTTGCCCTTGTATGGACACCAAGGTGGCTAGCATTAAAAACACATGTAATAAAAACACATATTAAAAACCATTAAAACTAAGTTCAATCAGAACAGAGGAAAAGTGGAACACGGCACAACAGAGAGACATTGTGGAACAATTAAGGAGCTCCTCTTAGAATCCAGCAAATAATTTCTATATACGTAGCCCAATAACTAAAGTTGGAATTGCATAGTGCCTTGGCAAACACATGTCCTCTAACTTGGCTTTCCTAAAATGATTAAAAATTGGTGGGCAAAGGAAGGGTTATACATCACCTACCACTTGCAAGTTTCCCCCTACAAGTTTCACAATCACCATATTAATTTTATAAGCATGGTACCTGAAACCTCTTATCACGTAGCCACTCCCCAGTGCTGAGGAAAGATCATATTCTGCAGAGTCAAAGGTGGTAATATCAGATGCCATGGACATTATCCCACAACTGATTCTGTCCACAGCTTTTTGTAATATCAATATGATTTAATCAATACATTCAATAATGTAACCACAGGTATACTGGGGGATTAGAACACAGGACAAAGAGAGGGTAGGATTGCTTTGATGGATCTCCTGCCAATCTGGCTACCATTTCACTTACCTTAACCCATGTAATGCCCTGTATATATAATAGTTCATCATATCCATACTCCTAAAGTACACATTTTGTAATTGCTGAGATGAATCAAGCTTCCTTGCATGAGGTCAGCTGCAAATTCTAAATTAAATCGGTGTAGAGGATTTGGTTCGGCTAATAGTACCAAGTGAATAAAATCGCTCTTTAGTACAGAGTTCCCTGGAGGTTCCAGGTAGGGAAACCAATTCTCAAGAAGCATTTAATATTCATTCATTCATTCATTCATTCACTCACTCACTCATTCATTTATTTGCAATAATAAATGAAGGGATTTGGCTCATCCCTCCGTTCCTCTGAGAATCCAATAGGCAATTTCATTGAATTCAATCAACCAACCAATCAATCAACCAATCACTGTTTATTAAAGATTTCTGTCATGCACTTTCACCCTCATTGAGAGGGCTCAAGATACCAATAGGTGAACAGGAGGCCCTGCCTCCTTACCTGACACATTATATATTTTGTCCCTGGATCTGAGCAACAAAACCTAAAGATAGATCCAGTTGGTCAGCCATGTTGGTCCGAAGCAGTACAACAAATTTAGAGTCCAGTGGCACCTTTAAGACCAACAACGTTTTATTCAAGGTATGAACTTTCGTGTGCATGCACACTTTATCAAACCTTTGTTGGTCTTAAAGGTGCCATTGGACTCTAACAAAACCTCAATTTAGACATAAGACAAATCTCTTTGGTTAGTTTGTGACACACAATTTGTGGACATTCCCTGAAGTCCTTGCTTGTCTCGACTATTGGTTGCTTTCATCACCTCTCTGGCCAGGTGAGTCTGTAGTCTGGAAGTTTGTGAAGGTGACGCTGGGGAACAACCCAGGATGAATGCAGGGTATCTGCACTGAGGGGGAAATTTCCCCATCAGCATCTGTTCCACACAGCACAGGAAATCACAGCTAAGGCTAAGAGTGGCTAACAAGCCAACTTCAAAGCTGTAATATCAGATCCTGGATTGACGGTCCCGAATTAACCACAGTTAGTGGAGTGGCTCATGTTCAGGTGATCATACCACAGTGAATTTGACCAGCCCCTGGTTTCACATTTCATCCGAACCGAGCCAGTGAGATATTGTGGAAGAGACAAAGGCAGGGTCCGTTTGCTGATGCTCCCATGGCAAACAATGAAAAGAAACCCAGTTCTGCAAAAAAAACAAAAAACCCAAACCCAAACCCCATTGGTCTACTGAGTGAATGTATCGACATGCACCTGATTGCAGAATCCAAGCGGGTTCTTGGAAAATACTGAAGGGCTGCCTTCTTGGATCTGTTAAAGGGCTGTATTATTCTACTTACTCTGATGCATGGTTGACACCAGAGGTACTCTTTCGGAGCTCAATTCATACCCGTTTCTTGCTCCTTCCTGACTCGCGGACAACTGGACGAGTCAGTGGCTTGCAGGCAGTGGCCTGGAGCAAGCCAGAAACCAAAGGCTTCCTTCCAAGAGCCATGGTCAAACGATGCTCCTTGCTGGAGTTTTGCACAGTCGTGCTATCAGTCTGGGCCAGACCTTGGGGTAGACGTCTGGGGCCTCAGCCATCCTAGTTTGCCAAGTAGGAAATGCAGGCCTCAGATGCATGAGTTCTGCCCAGTTCACCTCCACCTCTATTCTTCCACTTCCTTCTTTCAGTGCATTTTGGAATTTGGGGAGGGAGCCCACTAGGTAGGGTTGCCAGGTCTGGGTTGGAGAATACCTGGAGACTTTGGGGGTTGATCCAGGAGAGGTCAGGGTTTGGGGAGGGGAGGGGCCTCAGCATGGTACAATGTTATAGAGTCCACCCTCCAGAACAGCCATTTTCTCCAGGGGATCTCTGTCAGCCCGGGATCAGTTGTAAAAGTGGAAGATCTCCACGCCCCACCTGGAGGCTGGCAGCCCTACCACCAGGGATATGCTTTCGCTCCAGGACTTCAGTTCCTCCTAAGCTATGGTACAGTCCGCCTCCCAAAGCTGCCATTTGCTCCAGGGCAACCGATCTTTGTAGTTTGGAGATGTAATTTTGGGAGTTCTCCAGGCCCATCTGGAGGTGGACAACCCTAGAGGTTCTCCAGGAATCGCAGCTAATCACCAGACTACAGAGATCACTTCCTGGGAGGAAATGGCACCTTTGTATACTAGACACTATGGTATACCATGGAGTACAGAAGAAACTGAAGTTCTAGACACGCCCACTAAGCTCCTTCCTTTCCCAAGACTGCCCTCCATAGGCACGGCCCCCGAATCTCCAGGAATTTTCCAAGTTGGGTTTGACAACCTACCAGGAGGACAATTTCAGTCTAGGAAATGGCATGGGGGAAAGAGCTACCCCCCTTCCTCTGCAATGCAGCCGTGATTTGTGCAGCCCCCCTACCCCTTATAAAACCTTCCAGGGCCAGCTCCATGATGATCAGTTTCACTAACAAAACTGCAGCTTTGCATGGAGTTCCCAAACTGGATTGCGTGGCCAGCAGATCTTCTTTGCTGGCTTGTATGCTCAGACAAGAAGGAGAGGCAGATGATTTTTTGGTTAAGGCAGGGCTATTTTTGGGCAGGAAT
>NW_015162543.1:35489-48492 GCF_001447785.1 Gekko japonicus | reverse complement strand
TTAAATGCCTCCCTGTGCCTTCCCCGGCCTGTCCAAGGGCTGGCTTGCCCGGGCTCCCCGCAGCCGCAGGGCACGCAGGCAAGCCAAGAGAAGGTATCGGGGTGTGGCCTAATATGCTAATGAGCTGCAGTATCAGGGGTGTGGCCTAATGTGCTAATGAATTTCTGCTGTTAGGTGTGGCCTATTATGCTAATGAGTTTCTGCTGGGCTTTTTCTACAAAAAAAGTCCTGGGTGTAGGGTTAGAAGAGCCAGTTTGGTGCAGTGGTTAGGAGTGTAGACTCTAATCTGAGAGAACTGGGTTTGATTCCCCACTCCTCCACATGTAGCTGCTGGTGTGACCTTGGGTCAGTCACAAGTTCTCTCAGAGCTGTTCTCTCACAAGCAGTTCTTGAAAGAGCTCTCTCAGCCCCACCTACCTCACAGGGTGTCTGTTGTGGGGAGGGGAAGGGAAAGGAGACTGTAAACTGCTCTGAGACTCCTTCGGGTAGTGAAGAGCAGGGTATAAATCCAATCTCCTCCTCCTCCTCCTCCTCCTCCTCAAGGTTTTCAGAAGTGTAAAAAAAAGTGTCACCTAACCTTTTTAATCCAGGGAGACTTCAAAGAAGAAGAAAACAAAAACTAATTTTGTTACAACTTCAAGAGTCTTTCCTCCTCCCTTTAATTGCGGCAAGGATGTATATATTTTTCAAAGAAAAGGAAACATATTTTTAGTAGGAGCAATTATAATGTAGACAAATGCAAACCAATTCTCCATTGCCTCAAAGAATATCTTGCAAACCCCCCCCCCTCCACAAGATTTTAGACGCTGCAGAGCAGAGGTCAAATTAACATCAATTGTTCGATGTGAAACTCAGTCATTTCTGGCTTTTTTCTTTCTTTCCATGTTTGGGTCTGGCTCACGTGTTAAGTCTGTGAGAAAGATAAACCCAGACTTGTGTTCTTCACTCTACACAGGCCGCTGTCACCAAAAATATCTTTTACTCCTGCATTTTAATATGTAAAGAGAGATGTATAAATAGGGTTGCCACTTGCCAGGTCTGGCTTGGAAAATACCTGAAGACTTTGGGGGTGGATCTGGGAGTGGGAGGGGAGTGGGAGGGGAGGGGCCTCAGCAAGGTACAACGCCACAGAGTCCACCCTTCAAAGCAGCCATTTTCTCCAGGAGCTGTTGTAAAAGCAGGAGATCTCCAGGCCCCACCTGGAGGCTGGCAACCCTATGTGTAAAGCCCAGTCCTCTGGCCTGGAGGCCTTACCTTTCATATCTCGAAAAGCACTCCCCATATGCTCAGGTGTACCCTTTTTACAATTACTGTCCAAGTTTCATGCATGGAATTTCGTTCCAGGGCTAAATTCCAGTTAACCAAACTAATCCCTCCATTTCATTTTAAAGCTGACTGTAAAAGAAAGCTTAATTGTCTTTACGATCAGTTTGGTGTAGTGGTTAAGAGCAGCGGACTTTAATCTGGAGAACCAGGTTTGATTTCCCACTCCTCCACATGAAGCCGGCTGGGTGACCTTGGGTCAGTCACAGTTCGCTCAGAGCTGTTCTCTCACGAGCAGTTCTGGAAAGAGCTCTCTCGGCCCCACCTACCTCACAAGGTGTCTGTTGTGGGGAGAGGAAGAGAATGAGATTGTGATATCCTCTCTCTGCCTTGCTCTATTCATCTTCCTGGGGGGCTGTCCAAAGGCATTCGGCCCCCCGCGCCCCCCCAAGTTCAATGATCGGAGAGGTACACCTCAGAATCTTCTGCTGTGTTACATCAGATACCACAGCGAAACTCCTGGTTTGCAGTCAAGCCCAACTGAACAAATTCCTCTCAAGTCAATTTGAGCTCTGGAGAACCAGGTTTGATTTCCCACTCCTCCACATGAAGCCGGCTGGGTGACCTTGGGTCAGTCACAGTTCGCTCAGAGCTGTTCTCTCACGAGCAGTTCTGGAAAGAGCTCTCTCAGCCCCACCTACCTCACAAGGTGTCTGTTGTGGGGAGAGGAAGAGAATGAGATTGTGATATCCTCTCTCTGCCTTGCTCTATTCATCTTCCTGGGGGGCTGTCCAAAGGCATTCGGCCCCCCGCGCCCCCCCAAGTTCAATGATCGGAGAGGTACACCTCAGAATCTTCTGCTGTGTTACATCAGATACCACAGCGAAACTCCTGGTTTGCAGTCAAGCCCAAATGAAGGGTTTTCACTGCCACTTCTTCTGCAGCACTGCAAAGCAACAAACAAATTCCTCTCAAGTCAATTTGAGCTCAGCTTGTGTTAGGGTCGCCAGGTTCCTCCTGGCCACCAGTGGCGGATGGAGGGGTAGGGTTGCCAGATCCAGGTTTGGAAACTCCGGGATATTTGGGGATATAGCCTGTGGAGGACAGGGACCTCAGTTGGGTAAAATGTCATGGAATCCACCCTCCAAAACATCCCTTTTCTCCAGGGGAACTGATCTCTGTAGTCTGGAGATGAGCTGTAATTCCAGGGGATCCCCAGGTCCCACCTGGAGGTTGGCATCCCTACATGGCATTTATGAGATTCCTCCAAGAACTCTTGGGGGAGGGGGGAGGACTCACCTTTCCCCAGGTATTCCCTTGCAGTTGGTAATGTCGGTTACATTATGTATGTTATTGCTTTTTATGGTTTGCACCTCTTTTTTCTCCCCTTAAGTCATGGATACTAATCGTAGCTCACACAGACCTGGGCAAAACCTCCCACGGGCTGGCTCCACGGCTCCTGGGAACTGCATAGCCCATCTGTGAAAGCTTACACAGTATAACTCAGGGAAATCCATGAGCTTTGGGAACCAACGGAGCCTCGCAATCCCCCAAGCATTATGAGACGGACACGTTTAGGTCTCTTGATCCGGGACGACGATGAACTTCAGCAAATACGGCTGGCTTGCAGTACCTTTCTTGGACGACACGCGGCTTGATCGGTGGCCCTAAAAACGTGGGTTTCGTGGATCGTTTGGACGACCTGTTTGTGCAGTGGGGCCAGTTCCCCCTTCTGTTTAAGATCTCCCGCAACAGCTAGGACAGCTGACTCGCTTCCAGACTCGCAGACCAGACTCTGTGGATTCCGTTCATGTTTGTTCTGAGCAGGCCCTGACTGTCCTCCATGTTGAACACCATTCTCTCTCTCTCTGTGCAATTTATTCCGCCAATGCACTGCTATACGTTATCCGCTTCTTCACAAAATCCTGATTACTTGTTGCCGGAACAAAACTGAGTAGCGGAAGTTGCCAACTCCAGCCTAGGAAATCCCTGGAGATTTGGGACGGGGTGGTCCCTGTGGAGGAGGGGAACTTGGGGAGGGATTTCAACCAGAAGCTGTGGTGTGTCATAGAGCCATTCTGAAGGGGCCATTTTCTCCAGTGGAACTGATCTGTTGTGGAGATCAGTTGCAGTACTGTGAGAACTCCAGGCTCCACCTGGTGGTTGGTTGGCAACCCTATAAATAGCAGATCTGGAGGATGGTGGGTACAGAGGAGGCCATGCTGGGCAGATTCAAGTCCTCTTTGCTGTCAAGCAGATCTATTTTTTTTCCACAATGTAGTGCCATGGATACAAAGAGCAAAAATATATTTCTAATTACGATGTCAAAGATGCTTTGTGAATCGCGTTGTCTTTCCTTGAGCAAGTGCCATCCAGATTCATACCCCTTGGCCTGATCTTCTTGAGAAGAGAGATGTAACATATATAGGCCTCTTCTGCATCTAGTGTTTGCTCCGTTGTTTTACCAAACCCGCAATGGAACACAAAAAGATGCGGCTCAAAACCACATTCAAATACCCTGGGCCAAGGCTGTACTGATTTCAGAGTCACCCCTGAATGGCCATAAATCTATGCAGGCGGTGCCATAAATCTATGCAGATGGTACCATAAAACCGAGAGATCAAAGGAAGTGAAACCTGCACGCAGTGTGAAGGGTACCATAAAATCCGACAATCAGAGAAAGGGAATTTCTGTTCCAAGGTAAGCTTGGTAAAACAGTGGAGCGAATGCTAGATGCGGAATGGGCCACAGATCAACTGTGCTGATGTGGAAACCCCCGCCTCTCCATTTAACCAGGATGGATTTATTCCTCCCCCAGGCTTATCTCTAAAAGGCTGGCTATGTGCCAAACTAATTGGCTGCCCCATGATGTCAACCGGAAACTCCACCCAACCTCAATCCCCAGAGCCAAGGCCCGTTCCAGGTTTTGAGGTGGCCTTGGAAAGAGAGCGCTTGGCCCCCTCGTGTGGATTTTTTGATCTGCACTCTAGAACCATGATCAGAATTAGATATGCGATGAACCCACTGGCCACTAGGGCTCTTTTATTTTTGTAATTGCAATTTCATATCATTCTATTAATACATGGTTATAACAGTAAGGTATAGTGAATTCCTTCCTTCCTTCCTTCCTTCCTTCCTTCCTTCCTTCCTTCTGCCCTTTCTTCCTTCCTTCCTTCCTTCCTTCCTTCCTTCCTTCCTTCCTTCCTTCCTTCCTTCCTTCAACAGAAGGGCCTCTAACCTCTTCCATTGTGGAGATATGCCTTTCCCCCTATATCTCCACAATGGAATGGGCTAGAGACTGATTTTAAAAAGAAAAGAAAACTGGGACGTGAGGGGCTTCCACTGGTGGGAATCTATCCCTTTGTGCAAGTGCTCCTGCAAACAGATGTTCCCCTTTCCAGTTGCACTCCTGCAGTGCCACCGCCCCCCCCCCAACAGGAGCCACTTCAGGTGTGGCTTAGGGGGCTACATTGGAAAGGGTGGGAGAGATGCCTTCGATGAGTAGATTATAAAATCTGTCATGGTTCATTAAAGATCCCAAATCACACCCATAACACAGGGAAATAACACAGGCAAGCTACATTTTCTGTGTGCTTCTCGGGAGGCTGTGCTCTGAAATAACTGAATGTGGCCAATGTGAGAAGTAAACGAAAAGGAGGATTAATTTGCCCCCTACCTCCTGCTTTCTCCAAAAATGGAGAAAAAACAATATAATATCCCTACTTATCTTCCTTGGGGTTGGGAGATTCCTGGAGATTTTGGGGGGGTGGAGCCTGGGGAGGGTGGGGTTTGGGGAGGGGAGGGACCTTAGCAGGGTCTACCACCATAGAGAGTCCACCCCCCAAAGCAACCATTGTTCTCCAGGGGAACTAGGGCTCTTATAGGGTTGGGAAACTCCCAGAGGTTTAGGGGGTAAAGCCTGGGGAGGGGAGGGACAGTAACAGGGTATAATGTGATCAATGCTCCCTCTAAGCTGTGGATTCTCGTGAGCCAAAATTCTACTTTGTGAGCTGTTGGCATTAAAGTTGCGAGCGAGCAATTTGGCGACTGCATAAATTTAGTTTGCTCTGGAGCCCTCCTTCCTGCGCAGAGACAAAAATGTGTGAGCTGGAGGCTAAAAAACTGTGAGCTGGCTCTCACTAACTCAGCTTAGAGGGAACACTGATAACATCTACACACACACTTGGAGTGATGTAGTCCCCCCCAGTTTCCGGGCATATCAAGTCGCTCAGAATGCATGCAACCCTCCTGTGGGGGTTGGGAGCAATGCTCCCTCTAAGATGTGGAGTCTCGTGAGCCAAAATTCTACTTTGTGAGCTGCCGGCATTAAAGTTGCGAGCAAGCGATTTGGCGACTGCATACATTTAGTTTGCTCTGGAGCCCTCCTTCCTGGGCTAAGACAAAAATGTGTGAACTGGAGGCTAAAAAACTATGAGCTGGCTCACACTAACTCAGCTTAGAGGGAACGCTGAATGTCATAGAGTTCACCCTCTGAAGCAACAATTTCCCCCCAGGTTAAGCTGATCTCTGTCGCTTGCGGATCAGTTGCAATTCTGGGAGATCTCCAGGCCCCACCGGGTAAAGATGGAGAACCGTCAGAGAAAAGGATCTATGCTTAGTGCATTAATGAAAGGACAAACCACCAGCAAGGAGAGGACTCGACGGTCCGCACTTCCACCTCTGCTCAATATGAACCCAAACATTTGCATTTTTGTTTAGAAACACACACACGCCCCAGAAAAACTCCACGTAATGGGTTGGATTCCAGGCTCAGTATTCTTCTAACTGAAGGGAAGGTGTCGTTTCCTTCGATTTCCCCATCTAGCTGGTGGCAGCTGTAAGTGCCATCAAGTTGGAGCTGACTTCTGGTGATCCCGTAGGGTTTTCAAGGCAAGAAACGAACAGAGGTGGTTTCCCCTTGCCTGCCCCTGCGTAGCGACCCTGGACTTTCTTGGAGGTCTCTCATCCAAGTATTCACCAGAGCTGACCCTGCTTAGCTTCCAAAATCTGATGAAATCCAGCTAGCCTGGGCCATCCAAGTCAGGGCCCCCATCTAGTTACCGACCCTCCATTTGCCCTTCAGGCCAATCCTGAGTGTCCTTTGTCCTCCCAGGAGCATCAATCTGAGAAGATCAGTGGGTTGCTGTGTGTGTGTGTCTGAAGCAGGAATATTCTGCTCCACTGACAGATGTGTTCCACACGAGGGAAACTGTTAGTCTGGATTCAATCCACTGTGCAGTTTGGCCCTAAGACTCATGCAGATTTTTGGATGGGTAGCCATGTGCACAGGGCCACGGTGGCTCAGCGGTTAAGATGCTGAGTTGCAGGCCGGAAGGTCGGCAGCTCGACAGTGCGGGACCTGAGTGTGCCACGTGACAGAGTGAGCTCCCCCCTCTGGCCCCAGCGCCTGCCAACCTAGCAGTTCGAAAGCAAGAAATTGCAAGTAGATAAATGGGTGCCACTTCGGTGGGAAGGTAACAGCGATCCATGCGCCTCAGCTTTTAGTCATGCCAGCCACATGACCAAGGAAACGTCTTCGGACAGCGCTGGCTCTTCGGCTTGGAAACTGAGATCAGCACCGCCCCCTAGTGTCGGATTCGAATAGCTTTCGAGCAAGGGAAACCTTTACCCTTACCTTTTTAGCCATATGCACATGCATGCGCAGTCGCGCATCACCCTCCCCCACATGGGCAGGCATGAGTGTGCAGGCACATGCCTCGATATGTCCCTGAGACAGGTAAGCTTGAAGCTGCAACATCGTCACAGTCAACTCCTCCTGTGAGCGGTTTGGGTTTTGTTTTTGCCTCTCTCCTGCTGTCACCTTGAAATGAGCACACTTCGTACCTGCTGGAAAGAAAGGGAAAACGGAACACCGAGCATGACCCAGATACCAGTATTCCAAGCACTGAGCCAAGAAAAAGGGACAGAGGAGGGCAACCAAGATGGTGAGGGGGTTGGAGCACCTTCCCTACGAGGAAAGGCTGAAGAGGCTGGGACCGGGGGAGACGGACGCAGCAGTAGTTTCTAAAATCTATACATGAGATGAAGAGAGTTGACAGAGAAATCCCCCCCCACATACTAGAACTCAAGGGCATCCAATGCAGCTGAGGGGCAGTAGGTTCAGGACGGACAAAAGGAAATACTGCTTTACACAGAGAGTGACAAGAATGTGGAATTCGCTGCCAGAGGATGTTGTGATGGCCAAAGGAATAAACAGCTTTCAAAGGGGGGTAGAGAGATTTGTGGAGGAGAGGCCTATCAGTGGCTACTAGCCATGGTAACTAAAGGGAACCTCCACGCTCAGAAGCAGTCAGCCCCTGAATCCCAGGGCCAGGAGGCAACACCAGGGGAAGGCCTCAGCCTCCCTGCCCTGTCGTTGGCCCTCCAGAGGAACTGGCTGGTCACTGTGTGAGACAGGATGATGGGCTAGACGGACCACAGGTCTGATCCAGCAGGGCTCTTCTGATGTTCTTAAACAGCGGTGAAACTTGAAGAAACCCTGTGACCTCTGTAGGGTCTTGTAGTGGGCAAAGTAAGGAGTTAATGGAACAATTATTAGTATCCGTTGTTCACCTTAATTTTAAGAGGGCTGACTCCAGCTCAGGGGCATGGGGGGTTTGATTCCCGAGTTTGATTCCCCCACTCCTCCACTTGAACCTGGCTGGATGACCTTGGGCAAGCCATAGTTCTGATAAGAGCTGTTCTTGAAAAAGAGCCGTTTCTGTCAAGAGCTCTCTCAGCCCCACCTACCTCACAGGGTGTCTGTTGTGGGGAGGGGAAGGGAAAGGAGTTTGTAAGCCGCTCTCCCTTGGGTGGTGAAGGGCGGGATATATCTCTTCTTCAACATAATACAGCGACCGGAAGGCGTGCTGGGCCTGCGACTCTGAGGCTTTCTCCCAGGTTCCATTTTGATACTGGGTTGGATTATGTTATGTACACAGACCGCCACCAGGGGTCCGCGGCTAAAGCGGGAGCTTGGTCCCCAAACACAAAGGGGACCTAGGATCCTAGTCCACCTCGAGTCCACCAATAGCACCCTTGGCGGGAAATTCAAACCCTCCTATGGGAACAGAGGTGTGCCGGGTGGAGTGTATATAGTTGGCCTTGCAGGGCCGTTTTTCTTTGTCGTGTTGTGAAGTACAATAAACGCGTCGGAACACATGTCGTAGTCCGAGTTCTCCATGCGTCGAACCCAGTATTTTTCAGATTAAGTATAGGATTGTGGGTGAGGCATTTCATGGGTGCCTGTGGAAATGTCTGGATTGGATCCAAGCTCCTGGATGGAAGTCCATGCACAGTAGGCCAGGCTGGGAAATACCTGCAGATTTTGGGAGTGGAGCCTTGAGGAGGGCACATTTTGGGGGAGGGGAGGGACTTCAGTGGGGTGGAATGCCATAGAGTCCACCTCCCAGAGCGGCCATCTTGTCCAGGGGAACTGATCTCTGTCGCCTGGAGATCAGTGGTAACAGTGGAAGATCTCCAGGCCCCACCTGGAGGCTGGCAACCCTAACACACAGACCCCCCCACGCACATCTGCAGGACCATGTCAGGTGTTCGCAAAACAGTCCATGTGTGAAAAATGCTGTGAGCTCAAACAGATTGGCAGCCATTTGAAGCATAGAATCCCAGAGTGGGAAGGGGTCCTACAGACCATCTAGTCCACCCCCCTGCTCAATGTAGGATCATCCTAGAGCATTCCTGACAAGTGTTTGTCCAGCTTCTGCTTAAAGACTGCCAGAGGAGGGGCATTAAAGTCCATCTAATTTGGTATGATAGCCCTGACTAGCCTGTTCTCATAGCTTGGAAGCTAAGCCGGGCTGACCGTGGTTAGTGGTTGGATGGGAAACCACCAATGAAGACAGGGGTTGCTGTGCAGAGGAAGGCCATGGCAAGCCACCTCTGGTCATCACTTCCCATGAAAACCCCACGGTCTGGGGGTTGCCATGAGTCTTTTGCGGCTTCACAGCACACAGTTATATTAATCTAGCAGAGCATAGATATGAACATACAACATGCTTTGTACCATTGCTCAAGCTAGCTCTGGGCTTTCTGCCCTAAGTGATGGTAGCTCTCCAGTGACAACTGCAGAGGCCTTTCCAAGCACCAGCTAAGTCCTCAGAGTCCTCAGGTACCTTATACTGAGTCAGGTCATCAGTCCATCTGTCTACTCTGACCGGTTTGTGAAAAAAAAAAATCTGCCCTGCTGCGCAGAAGAAGTGCCCGTCACGCTTCTGGAAATTCATTTACATCGCAGGCAGATAATTCTTAATCTCTTTGGAGGATGAGCCAAATGACAGGATTGTCCGGTGCTTGTGACGCAGGGCAAGGGTGAAGTTTCCCTGCTCGTGCAAATGATCCTAGGATTAAAATGAAATAGGGAAAAAAAAAATTGTCAAATTGTCGGGTTTGACAGATGAGCAGCATTACTGTGCTCCTGCAAGGCCCTGTCATGTGTGATTCTGTGCAGTGTGTCTAGTCGCACACATTGCCTCTCCATTTGGGGGGAATTTTACCCCTCCTTTGTACTTTTGGGATTTTTCTGCAAGCTTGGGGTTTCCCCCAGGTTCATAGAAACATCTCTTTCTGTTCTTGGCCCCATTGTGTGGACTTTTTGATCCTCACTCTGGGGCTGAGGTCAGAATTAGATATGTGATGGACGAAATACCTTCAGTGTTCTGACATCTTTTGACAGTGGCAATATCCTTGCGTTTGTAGCAGGGATAGATGAATATGCCTTTTGCCGTTTAGTTTTTCTTTCCATCAACAGTCAATACGAATTGTTTTGGTCCGTCCTTTTGCATACTTGGTATTCACGATTTGTTTCTTTCTTTTATGCAGTTTTAATTGTTGTTTTTTTAAAACCCAGTTTATTCATAATGATGTGCTCACTGTTTTTGCCTTGCAAATACTACTGCGATCCCTTGGGACACGGGTTCAAGCATGCAAATAGGAATCCTGTTCTGCCCCAAATGAAAGGAAGGCGCAGGCCATCTCTTGGAACCAGGTATTCAGAAGAATGAAGACACCTTCCCCACAGAAAAGCTTGGTGTGGACTGAGCATGTCCCCCAAAACGTAGACTGCTGGGGGATGGCTGGAGGGGCAGAGGGCAATGAGGAAGTTCTTCAAGCCCAGAAGAACATATAAGGAAAGACACTGCTGCGGTGGCGCAGGCAGTAAAAGAGCCTGCAAGTTAATCTATCAACGAATGGCCACAAGGCTGTTCGAGTCCCACCGCGGCCAGGGTGAGCTCTCGGCCCTTGTCCTAGCTCCCGCCCACCCAGCAGTTCGAAAGCTTACAAGTAGATAAATGGGTACCTGCCATAGGTGCAGGGGGGCACCCGCCTTCCGATGAAGCGGTGGTGGTGTCGGCGACGACAGGGCGGTCCGGCGATCCAGTGGAGGATGGTGGAGAATGGCGGAGAAAGCCAACCTAGCAGTTCGAAAGCAAGAAATTGCAAGTAGATAAATAGGTACCACTTCGGTGGGAAGGTAACAGCGTTCCGTGCGCCTTGGTGTTTAGTTATGCCGGCCACATGACCACGGAAACGTCTTCGGACAGCGCTGGCTCTTCGGCTTTGAAATGGAGATGAGCACCGCAACCCTAGAGTCGGACTCGACTGGCTTTCGAGCAAGGGAACCTGATAGGCACTCACCTTCCCCAACTACTATGTGGCCCTAGTTAGGAGTATTAATAAGTCATGTAAACCGCTCAGAGCCTCCAGGATAGAGCGGTATAGAAATTGAAAGTTAAATAAATAAATAAAAATAGTGAAGAGAATTTCCAGCTCATGTCTCTACTTAACCCCCAATTTCTGACACTCCCCTCCCCCCAGTTTTATTTCGATGAAAGAAAAGTTTGGCACATTTTCACTTAATAACATCTTGAAAGCTTTGGACTCCAGAGAACCTTCTAAAGGGCAGGGAATCTAAAGGCTAGCTGGGAGACATTTCTATGACAACCTTGCCTGTCACAAGGCTTCCCATGTTGCTCTGAGGGACACCCTAATGGAGAACTCATTATGAATAATTTCTGCAGAGAAGCCTGGAGTTACATTTCAGAATGATTGTTTCTTGTAACACGAGCGGGAACTCTGCTGGCTATAGGTTCACAAGAAAACTAATGGGTGTTTTATTCTGTCAGTGGGCGGTAAATACAGGAATGACGTCTGCAGTCATGTCTGTTTCCTATTAGGTTAATCGTCCAGATGATGAGAAAGAGTTGCACAAATGACCAGATGTTGCATTATTTTTAATGCAAAACCTCCATATGCACACCCGGGCTGCCTTTAATACCATTCCTGCAGTAGTAAAATTCTCCACATTGGTGTTTTTAACACTGCACGTTATGTGAGATTTTCCGCAGTAAATTTTTCCTCACCAGGCACAAACCCAAAGTTTTCTCTTTTTTACCCCATGTTTTTGGAACTTGCTAAAACTGTGGATCTCATTGTTTTAACTGCTGAGGACTGATGCTCTCTCTAAGCTGTGGAGTCTTGTGAGCAAACATTCTACTTTGTGAGCTACTGGCATTAAAGTTTTGAGCGAACGATTTGGCTACTGCATAAATTAGGCCCTGGTCACACGGAGGATTTGCCGCGCTAAAGGCATGAATGTCAGGCAGATTTTCGGGGCGCGATCACACCGCAACATCTGGGAAGCATAGTGCACCTGTGGCCAACCTGTGGCATTCCGCCAAAGATGCGCAGTAAAAAAGTACCTCAGAAAGTGCACGAGTATCTGGAAAACGCGGGGCAGGGGCGGGCGTCTGATCGCGGGAGCGCTAGTATTCCGTGGCATCCGGTGCCCGTCCATGTCCCATCGCAAACCGGATGCTTTTTGTAAACGCAAGTGCACAAACATGTAACTGAAAGCAATGCTGCTCTGCTGAACTGCGCATGCCCACAAACGCGAAAAGCTTCCCGCGCCGCTTCTTTGCCACGCTCCAGCATTGCCGTGTGATCACCAGCTAACAGCCTAAGCACAAAGACTCGGGGGACCATGTGATTGGGCTACTGCGCTTTATTTTGCTCCGGGGCAAACAGCCATGCCTCCCACCCTGCGTTATCTGGCCTGTGTGACTGGGGCCTTAGTTTGCTCTGGAGCTGTCTTTCCTGAGCTTGGACAAAAATGTGTGAGCCAGAGGCTAGAAAACTGTGAGCTAGCTCACATTAACTCAGCTTAGAGGGAACACTGCCAGGGACTGAGCCCGGGGCCTTGGGCTCACCAAGCACTGTGGAGCCGCAGGCCCCTCAATGAAGCAACACACTTATGAAATCACTCACAGCATCACAATCAGCTAATGGCTCTCAGAGCATCCCAGAACAGCAAACTTCCGAGTGAACGATTCGGAAATGAACTAGAGGAGACTGAATTGGAGAGGGAGTGTTTCAGCACTGATAGCAATTTTTCTGCTTACTCACTGGAAAATAGGACTCATGTAACGGTCTTGTAAAGCACTATTTTTGTTTGTACTAAAAATGGGTGATGGTGGAGTCAGAATAGATCCTACTTTTTTTTTGGGGCTATCAAATCACAGCTGACTTGATAGCAAACCCTGTGGGGTTTTCAAGGCTAGAAATGTTAAAAGGTAGCTTGACATTGCCTGCTTCATAAGAACATAGGGGAACATAAGAGAAGCCAGTGTTGGATCAGGCCAAAGGCCCATCCAGTCCAACACTCTGTCACACAGTGGCCAAAAATACCAGGTGCCATCAGGAGGTCCAGCAGTGGGGCCAGGAC
>NW_015162543.1:33559-35305 GCF_001447785.1 Gekko japonicus | reverse complement strand
AATCACTCTTTGGGTGAAGAAGGACTTCCTTTTATCTGTTCTAACCCGACTGCTCAGCAATTTCATGGAGTGCCCACGAGTTCTTGTATTGTGAGAAAGGGAGAAAAGTACCTCTTTTTCTACCTGCTCTATCCCACGCATAATCTTGTAAACCTCGATCGTGTCACCCCTAGCTGTGTCATTTCCCTAAGCTAAAGAGCCCCAAGTGCTTTAACCTTTCTTCATAGGGAAAGTGTTCCAACCCTTTTATCATTCGAGTTGCCCTTTTCTGCCCTTTTCCCAGTGCTATCATGTCCTTTTTGAGGGGTGGTGACCAGAACTGTCCACACTGCAACATGGGTATTACCTCGGTGGTCTCCCATTCCAGACCCTGACCATGGCCAACCCTGCTTAGCTTCTAGGAACTGATGAGATCAGGCTAGCCCAGGCGACCCAGGAGGGAAATGCCGCTACCAAAATCTCTTAGCCGACTGATATGCTTTGTGCCCATTTTAAATTTAAATGGGGTCAGTCACGCACTCTCAGCCTGATCTACCTCAGAGGGCCGTTTTGAAGATAAAATGCAGGCGGGAAGAATCGATGCCATAAGCCCTATGGGGAGAAAAGCAGGGTTTACCTATCTAAATAGTTAGCCTAGGCTAGTCAGCTCCTGTAATGGGGTGAGATATCCCAGGTGTTGCTAGGCCAGTTAACGCCTGCAAGTGATTAAGAATCTGCAGGCCTTTGTTTGAGGACGGTAGTATAGAACCACTTACTAAAAACGTATCATGTATTTATACCCTACCTTTCTCCCCAAAGCAGCTTGCATTGTTCTTCTCTCTTCCATTTTATCCTCACATTTCTGTGAGGTAGGTTAGGCTGAGAGTGCGTGACTGGCCCAAGGTCAACCAGCGAGCTTCCATGGCGCAAGTGGGGATTCGAACCTGGATTTCCCACATCCTAGTCCGAACCTTTAACCGTTACACCACATTGGCTCTCATGCCAGTCCTGCAGTTCCATGCTGGATTCTCTGTTTGAAATTTCTTTGTTGAAGAATCAAGACCTTCAGGTCAGAAACCAAATGTACAGAAACACTGTTTCTCTGTTTCCCCCCCTTCTTTCTCATATTATGTTTATATTGTTTGTTGTTCAGTCGCACCGTTGAGACCGAGTCTTCGCGACCCCATGGACCAGCTCCCGCCAGGCCCTCCTGTTTTCCGCCGTCCTCTGAAGTTGGCTCAACTTCATGTTCGTTGCATCTATGACACTGTCCAACCATCTCATCCTTTGCCGTCCCCGTCTTCTTTGGCCTTCAATCTTTCCCAGCATCAGGGTCTTCTCCAGTGAGTGCTCCCTTCTCATTGGGTGGCCAAAGTATTTAAGCTTCAGTTTCATTATCTGGCCTTCCAGGGAACAGTCAGGGTTTATATTGTATGCTGGGCTTAAGACCATCATAATAAACTGAACTACTGCCAGGACCTGGATGGCTCAGGCTAACCCAATCTTGTCAGATCTCAGAAGCTAAGCAAGGTCAGCCCTGGTCAGTATTTGGAAGTATTGTGTAGTGGGTTATCCGCATGGACGATGGACAAAGACTGGCATAGTGCATGGCACGCTTTATTGGTACAGAACACGAACTAACTCTAACGGCTGGCTGGCCAACTATATACACCCTTGGGGACACACCCCTGGGTCCCGTTGGTGGGATTGAATCTCCCGCCACGGTTCCCATTGGTTCCCCAGTGGAGGGACTAGGAGCCTAGTCCC
>NW_015162543.1:1272-32789 GCF_001447785.1 Gekko japonicus | reverse complement strand
GGACCGTTGGGGGCGGGGTGTGTGGCCTTATGACACACTTCCGGTGATGTCAGGGTGTGTGGCATATGCTAATGAGTTATGCTAATGAGTTTCCCTAGCTCTTTTTCTACGAAACGACCCCTGCTCAGAGTAGACCATACCCAACTCAGGCAAGGCAGGTGAATAGGTCCGATCATCATCAACCGATCTGTCTTTTGATGCTGCACTTTGCTTTAAAAAAAAACAAAAAACCAAAAAGGTCAAATCAGCATTTCTTGGTCTTTTCTGGAATGACAAGTTCCTCATTTAGCCGGCCCGATACTTTCTGGGCTTTGTTTCAAGCATCGTCTTTTTAGCACCTCAAAGGTGATATTGACTTGGTGGGAAAAGCTGTTTAGACTCTTCTCATTAGGAGCCGGGGGTGGGGTGGGGGGATATAACATGAGCAGCACTGATGCACATCTTTTTCGGTACTAATTGGAACACTGTTTTGCCTGCAGCGGCTTGTTGATTCGAGATGTACACATCGTACAGTGCGAAGAGGACGGGTGACACCTCTGCTATAAATAGCAAGCGGTGGAGCCGGCCGGTTTGAATCGTCCAACTCCCACCCTGCCCGAAGCTTATTAATTAGCGGGACAGAACTGAATTCCACAGTCCTGTGGTTCCACCCACCCCCGGTTCATTTTCACTTTCTTCTCGTGTGAATCAAACCCTCAGACGTTGTCCTGATCTGGATAGTCCAGGCAAGCCCTTGGCAAGTACTTGGATGGGAGACCTCCGAGGAATACCAGGGCCAGGACACACGGGCAGGCATTAATTAGCCCCCTCTCTGAAATGTCCACACCCCACTAGGAGTTGCCAGAAGTCAACCATGACGTCCAGGTGCGTGCACACACACAATATTCAGAAATAACACCCCCCTCAAGACATCAATAGCCCACATGTTGTGCTGATTAAAATGTCAGGCTAAGATCTGGGAGACCCAAGTCTGAATCCCATTCTGCCATTCTGTCTCTCTCAGCCAAACTTACCTCACAGGGTTGTTGTGATTGTAAAGACAAAACAGAATGATGTTATAAGCCACTTTGGGTCCACGCTGGGGGGAAAATAGAGCAATATGTCTGTTTGTGTGCCATATCGTTGTTGCTGTGCTCCCACGAACCTACCTCACAGGGTCGTTGTGATGATGTTATAAGCCACTTTTGGTCAGCGCTGGGGAGAAAATAGAGCAATATGTCTATTTGTGTGCCATATCGTTGTTGCTGTGCTCCCACGAAATGCATTTGTTTCTGTATTATTTGGCATAGATGAATGCATGGCATAGATCAATACATGGGATAAAATGGGATACAGAAGATGAGATTGGATTTATACCCCGCCCTTCACTACCTAAAGGAGTCTCAGAGCGGCTTACAATCTCCTTTCCCTTCCCTTCCCCATGACAGACACCCTGTGAGGTAGGTGGGGCTGAGAGAGCTCCGAGAGAACTGCTCTCGAGAGAACAGCTCTGAGAGAACATGTGACTGACCCAAGGGCACACCAGCAGCTGCATGTGGAGGAGTGGGGACTCAAACCCGGTTCTCCCAGATTACAGTCCACACTCCTAACCACTACACCAAAACTGGCTCCCATGATTAAAAGACTCAGTAAAAATCTGGGAAGGCATAGAGTTGCTGCCTGCTCTATGAAAAGCACCGGGCATTTTTCTCCAGGTCTGTTGGCAACCCTAGGAAAGCCAGCAATAAACACAGGCAAGGCATCCATAGCATTAAAAAGGCAGAAGTAGCCCTAACTGTTGGGGAAAGGAACAAAACAAACCAGGAGCATCAGCAACAGCAATGACAAAAAGGATGAAACGAAAAAAAGGCTCAGGGTGAAATCGTGGTGGTGGACAGGGCAGTCAAGGGCTGTCAGACCTCAGAAGCTAAGCAGGGTCAGCCCTGGTTGGTACTAGGATGGGAGACTAGCCAGGAAGTCCAGACTTTGCCATGCAGAGGCTGCCACTGGCAAATCACCTTGGAACATCTCTGCTTTAAAAACACTGATGTTCCTCCCAAATCTCTTTCCACAGTGCCCTCTTGTGGCACAATTGTGTAAGCAGGTAATATTGCTATTAGGAAAACGAAGGGTTGTGTGGCCGAGTAGACCAGCGGTCTTCAGCCCACGATCACCAGCCCCTGCTGCATCAGCATTTTGTTATTGATGCTTTTTGTTTGGATCGCCCATTATGGCCTTAGTTCACATTATGGCCTTAGTTCACAGCTTCTGCCTTCTGCCTCTCTTTGCACGGATGTCAAGAAGAACAGAAACTTAGTGAAGACTGTGGAAAAACACTGCGGTGGCTCAAGTGGTTAAGATGCTGAACTGCAGGCTGTGGAAGGTCAGTAGTTCAGCAGTTCGAGACCCGAGTGTGCCGCGTGTCGGAGTGAGCTCCCGTCTCTAGTTCCAGCTCCTGCCAACCTAGCAGTTCGAAAGCAAGAAATTGCAAGTAGATAAATAGGTACCGCTTCAGTGGGAAGGTAACAGCGTTCCGTGCGCCTTGGTGTTTAGTCATGTCGGCCACATGACCACGGAAATGTCTTCGGACAGCGCTGGCTCTTCGGCTTTGAAACGGAGATGAGCATCGCAACCCTAGAGTCGGATTCGACTGGCTTTCGAGCAAAGGAACCTTTACCTTTACATGAGACCTCGTGCTCCTTCCACACCAAGAGTTTTGGAGGCAGGCCCGTAGGTACCCATGAGGGCAATGCCCCCTCGTGAAACATACCCTGCCTCCTCACTAACCGGCTGTTCTTTTTGCAGATCAGTGTGTACTGTATATGAACGTTGTATGTTAAAACATTTGCAAAGCATTTTACAGAACATATAATGCTAATTTATTGACATACCAACACTGAAAAACATATATTTTACAGGTGTACAATTAGCATGAGGCAACAAAAAAGGGAAGAAAGAAAGAAAGAAAGAAAGAAAGAAAGAAAGAAAGAAAGAAAGAAAGAAAGAAAGAAAGAAAGAAAGAAAGCCGCAAGAGGAAGAAAAAGAGGATTTGGGGACAGAATTGTCAACCTCCAGGTGGGGCCTGGAGCTCTCCCAGAATTCCACCTGGTCTCCAGCCTACAGAGATCAGTTCCCCCGGAGAAAATGTCTGCTTTGGAGGGTGGACCCTGTGGGATACCATAGACTCTAAGTGAAATCCCTCCACAGGCCACACCCCCAAATCTCCAGGATTTTCCCAGGCTGCAGTTGGCGACCTATTTGGGAGTCAAAACAGCAGGGAAAGGAAACTGGAAGTATTCTCTATTTAAGAAGGAGCAGCGTTGGTTTTTATACCCTGCTTTTCTTTGCCTTAAGGAGGCTCAGAGGGGCTGACCTCTCCCTACAACAGGCACCTTGTGAGGTTAGGTGGGGCTGAGAGGGCTCTGAGAGAACTGTGACTGGCCGAAGGTCACCCTGCAGGCTTCATGTGGAGGAGGAAGAAGAAGAGTTGGTTTTCTATACCCTGCTTTCCTCTACCTTAAGGAGTCTCAAAGCGGCTTACAATTGCTTTCCTTTCTCTCCCCACAACAGGCACCTTATGAAGGAGGTGGGGCTGAGAGAGTTCTGAGAGAACTGGGACTGGCCCAAGGTCACCCAGGCAGGCTTCATTGTGAGGAGGGGGGGAATCAGACCCGGTTGTCCAGATTACAGAAAGCCGCTCTTAACCACTACGCCACACTGGCTCTCCAAAAAACCTGGCAACCTTAGCCCCCAGCTTGGAAGCATAATTGCTCAATATATCTCCATTTCTTCTGCTCCTTCTCTTTATTTTCTTCTCTCCTTGTTTTTCCCTGCTCCTTTTCCCTTCTCTCTCTCTCTCTCTCTCTCTCTCTCTCTCTCTCTCTCTCTCTCTCTCTCTCTCTCAAAACCATGAACAGAAAAGTTGGTTCCACTACAACATGACCTATTTTAAATCATGATGCAATCTAGCTGTGAATCACAACCCTAGGAGTCCTTTTACCTGCTTGCTCTGAAAGATGGTTGCAAAGATTGTCAAGGGCTGCGGCTCAGTGGTAGAGAAACTCCTCTGCTTGCGGAGGCAATTCTCTTTTGCACAGGAAGGGACGTGAAACGAGCATATCGGACACTCTGCTGTCTCCCCAGATAGGTGAAAGAGGTCAGATGCATTTTTGTTTGTAACCAGAAATGGACTTACGCATGGGTCAGGGTGAACAAAATTCCTCTCCATCTTTGGAAGAATACTTCCAGCTCTCTTGCGGAGCTTTGTCCACTAGATGGGGCTGCTCTATTATTAGGCGCAGCAATGGGAAAGCGGGTGGGGGAGGGAGTTAATACTTTGTCAGAGAAGAGGACTCTGCAGGGGACAGCAAGAAGACAGTTCGATAGGACAGTGAGGTCGGCACCTTCTCTCCTCTTAAGTGTCATCTCTTGTCTGTCTCCAGATTGCTACTCTTAGGACAATATCCTGCTTCTTCTTGGAAGTCCCACACTTTCTCTCAGCCGGTGATGTAGCGAGGACACGATCTTTACTATCAAGTGTAAAGGTAAAGGTTCCCTTGCTCGAAAGCCAGTCGAATCCGACTCTAGGGTTGCGGTGCTCATCTCTGTTTCAAAGCCGAAGAGCCAGCGCTGTCCGAAGACGTTTCCGTGGTCATGTGGCCGGCATGACTAAACACCAAGGCGCACGGAACGCTGTTACCTTCCCACCAAAGTGGTACCTATTTATCTACTTGCAATTTCTTGCTTTCGAACTGCTAGGTTGGCAGGAGCTGGAACTAGAGACGGGAGCTCACTCCGTCATGCGGCACACTCGGGTCTCGAACTGTTGAACTACTGACCTTCCACAGCCCGCAGTTCAGCGTCTTAACCACTTGAGCCACCGCGGCTCCTACTATCAAGTGTGTTCGCTCCTAAATAAAGCTTTATCCCCACTTCAATCTGTGTTTATTCTCATGATGTTACCCGCCCTGAGCCTGCCCGTGGGATGGGCGGGATATACATGCAAATAATAAATAAAATTAATTAAAAAGTCAGAAAAAAAGCTGCGTTAATTACTCCGCCGACACAATCTCCCCCACAGAGATTGCTGGCGGAAAGTGTGGTCAGGTCGCAGCTGACCCCCATCGGGCTTTCAAAGCAAGAGACAAACAGAAATGGTTTGCCATTGCCTGATTTCTTCGTACCGACCCTGGACTTCCTTGGTGGTCTCCCATCCAAGTACTAACCAGGGCTGACCCTGCTGAGTTTCTGAGATCGGGCCTAGCCTCGGCCACTACAGATGTGAGCAGTTGATAATGCTGCTATCCAGGTATGAAAAGCGTCACCTGTTTTCCCCTCCTCCAGATTCAAACAGCTGTTGAAGACAGGTACACCCCCCTACACACACACCAGGCCAGTTTGCAGCCTCTGTTTACAGGCTCTGTTTTCTTTTAAATATTGTAAAAGCGAGGACCTTGGTGCCAGGTCTCCCTGTGCTCGATATCTCACTCGCTTTCCCCAAGCTCCCTGCCATGTACACAATGCAGAATCCAAGGTCTGTGAAGGTAACTGTGTATAAAGGTCTTGTTTGCTTCCCAAACTGGAAACGAGGTCATAACCTTGGATTGCTGTGCCCTAGTTCCCCTTACAAACTTGTGGATTAGGAGAGAATTAGTTACTCAGTTAAAACTGCCGGAAAGGGAGGCAGGGGAATAACAAATGGTTTTAAGAAGAAAAAATAACCATTCTCTTTTTAAGAGGAGAGGATTAGTTACTCAGTTAAAACTGCCGGAAAGGTGGGGGGGGGGATACCAAATGGTTTTAAGAAGAAAAAAAATAACTATTCTCTTTTTTAAAAAAGACAGATATATGCATTGCAGCCGGCATCTTCTGAGGAGAGGGTACAGCAGCAGGTAATCTTGGAAGAATCATTCATCAGTTTCTGATTCGGTTTTTAGACCGTCCTCCCCACCGATGGGCTCAGGGCGATGAACAAACATTTAAAACAAGGACACCCCAATTAATTAAAAACAGTTAAAATCAGATCACAATAATACAGATTAAGATTTCCAGAGGCACACGACGTACATTAATTTGTATTTCCTGACCCCATAGGCAACGCTCCCTCTAAGACGTGGAGCCTCGTGAGCTCCGGGCATTAAAGTTGTGAGCTGGCGATTTGGCTGCACCCAGGGGTCATTTCGTAGAAAAAGAGGTGCAGGAGCTCATTAGCATAACTCATTAGCATGTCTTATTTCCATATGCCACACCCCCTGACATCACCGGAAGTGTGTCAGAAGGCAACATCCACCGCTCAGGCTCCACTGGACTGTTTTGGATTGCTAGCTATGGGGGGGGGATGTGCAGATCTCTCCTCGCAGAGGAGGGAGAGCTAGTACCTGAATAAAACTTGGTCTTAAAGCTGCCACTGGACTGTTTTGGACCTGTTGGCTCTGCAACTTACCCGGCTGCTTCTTGCTCCTCGTGGCCCAGGGCTGCTGGGGGCAAGGGGTGGGGCTTGTTGCATCTCCCGCCCCCTGGGCTCTTTACTGCCGGAGCTCCGCTCCTGTGCGCTCCTGCAGGAAATGACCCCTGGCTGCAGCACAGGTTAGTTTGCTCTGGAGCCCTCCTCCCTGAGCTGAGACAAAAATGTGTGAGCCGGAGGCTGAAAAACTGTGAGCTGGCTCACACTAACTCAGCTGAGAGGGAACACTGCCCATCGGGGAAGGAAGAGAAAGGAGTGGAGAGGAGGGGCCAGCCAGGTGAAAAACCATCACTGTCCTCAACCACAGACCCCGTGGAGCATCTCTGCCCTGCACACCCTGCAGAACTGAACTAAATCTCACAGGGCGCGGACCTCCCTTTCTCGCACACATAGGATGGAATCTGAGAAGTGGCTTCCTTTTATGTAAAAGGTATTCCTCTTCCACCTAAGAAGCGCTTAGAAGAGGCATTCCCAGGAGTCATTTCCTGGAGGAGCGTACAGAAGAAGAAGAAGAGAAGAGGAGATTGGATTTATACCCCGCCCTTCACTACCCAAAGGTGTCTCAGAGAGGCTTACAAACTCCTTTCCATTCCCCTCCCTACAACAGACACCCTGTGAGGTAGATGGGGCTGAGAGAGCGCTTGACAGAAACTGCTCTTTTTCAAGAACAGCTCTTATCAGAGCTACGGCTTGCCCAAGGTCATCCAGCCAGGTGGAAGTGGAGGAGCTGGGAATCAAACCCGGTTCTCCCAGATTAGAGTCCACGCACTTAACCACTACACCAAAGCGGAGCTCCGGCAGTAAAGAGCCCAGGGGGCGGGCACATGCAACAAGCCCCACCCCCTGCTCCCAGCAGCCCTCAGTCAGACCAAGAAGCAGCCAGGTAAGTTGCAGAGCCCACCCCCCCGGCCCCAAACAGTCCAGTGGCACCTTTAAGACCAGTTTTATTCAGGTACAAGCTCTCCCTCCTCTGCAGGGACAGATCTGCACGTTCCCCCCCCCAAATAGCTAGCAATCCAAAACAGTCCAGTGGAGCCTGAGCGGTGGGTGTTGCCTTCTGACACACTTCCGGTGATGTCAGGGGGTGTGGCATATGCAAATAAGTTATGCTAATGAGTTGTGTTAATGAGCTCCTGCACCTCTTTTTCTACGAAATGACCCGCTGGCATTCCCACTTTCTCTCTCACACAGGATGGAATTTCAGAAGAGGCATTCTTCCATCTTGGAAGAGGCAATCCCCTTTCTCTTTTGCCCAGGAAAGAATCCAGACAAAAGCATCCCTCCATCTTATACATTCTTCCTTGCTTTCTCAGACAGGAGGAGATCTTAGTATCCCTCTCTTCCCTTGTTCTAACCGGGTAATTGCAAACTACAGCTTTTCCTAAGTAGTTTGATTTAAAATAAAGATTAAAAACAAAACAAAACAAAAATCCACAGGCCCAGCAACTGGGGAAACTTCTTAGCCAATCAAAATATTTTTAATCTTTAGTTGTTGTAGATTTTCCGGGCTGTATGACTGTGGTCTTGGCATTGTAGGATCTGACGTTTTGCCAGCAGCTGTGATTGGCATCCTCAGAGGTATAACACAGAAAGATGGAGTACACTGTGTCACTGTGTAAGAAGAAAAATGGTAGGCAGGTGATTTATATCTACTCAGGAAGGTGAGGTAGGGCTGAGGAGTTTCCCAGGCTATGACATGCCAATGGAGGAGCTTTCCTGAGGAGGTGCTTTTGCCTAAGGATTGGCTGTTGAAATTTCTAATCTTATCTGTAGTGCTGTTGTAAGATGTAGAGCATTTTGTGTTATTCAGGACAGGAAAACTTGCCCTATTGATTTTTAAACTCCCTTCCTGTTGAAATTGTGTTTATGTTTATGAATTTCAGTGGCTTCCCTGTGTAATCTGACATGGTAATTGGATGTGTTGTCCAGCATTCCAGTGTCTTGGAATAAGATACTGTGTCCTGTGAGTTAGGCTGTGAACTCCGGCCACGAAAGCCTTCAACAACATATTGTTTTTAATCTACTTGTCTGGCCTGGTATTTGACTAAACGTGACAGTCTTAAGTAGTAGCACCCGTACAAGCCAGTGTGGCATGCTGGTTAGAGTGTCGGACTAGGACCGGGGAAACCCGGGCTCGACTCCTTGCACTGCCACAAAATCTTGCTGAGTGACCTTGGGCCAGTTACACACTCTTGGGCTAACCTACCTCAAAGGGTTGTTGTGAGGATAAAATGGAGGGGAGAAGAACAATGGAAGCTGCTCTGGGTCCCAAACAGGGAGAGAGGCGGACTGTAAATGCGGTAAATAAATTAATAAATACAACATCCACCTCCCCTGCTTCAAGGGCCTCTAGTGCTCCGTGGTGCTATTTACTTGATGGGTGCCAGAAGTGGTTGATCTGCCATCAGAGTGATTCACCGCCATTTCCTGACATGAGCTCAGCCTGCAGTGGAATATAATTAATTGTGGAGCTGCCATTAGGTATTTCATTCCCCCACCCCAACTTAATAATCTTTTATTTATATAATATAACAACAATTTACAGTAGCACCTACCATCAGGAAGCCACAGCAATAACAACATACTTTGTTGTTGGTCAGTTGCACAGTCCGTCCTCCGAAGTTGGCTCAATTTCATGTTCGTTGCATCGCTGACACTGTCTAACCATCTCATCCTTTGCCGTCCCCGTCTTCTTTGACCTTCAATCTTTCCCAGCATCAGGGTCTTTTCCAGTGAGTGCTCCCTTCTCATTTGGTGGCCAAAGTATTTGAGCTTCAGTTTCATTATCTGGCCTTCCAGGGAACAGTCAGGGTTGATTTCTTTTAGGATTGACTGATTTGATCTTCTTGCAGTCCAAGGGACTCTCAAGAGTCTTCTCCAGCACCATAGTTCAAAAGAATCTATTCTTCGGCGCTCGGCCTTCCTTATAGTCCAACTCTCACGGCCATACATGACTACTGGGAATACCATTGCTTTGACCATGCGGACTTTTGTTGGCAGGGTGATGTCTCTACTTTTTATCATGCTGTTTAGGTTCGCCATCGCTTTCCTCCCCAGGAGCAGGCGTCTTTTAATTTCATGGCTGCAGTCAACGTCTGCAGTGACCTTGGATCCCAGGAACAGGAAGTCTGTCACTACTTCCACGACTTCCCCTTCTATTTGCCAAGGAGTGATGGGGCCGGATGCCATGATCTTAGTTTTTTTGATGTTGAGCTTCAAGCAAACTTTTGCACTCTCCTCGTTCACCCTCAACAAGAGGCTCTTTAGGTCCTCTTCACTTTCTGCCATTAGAGTGGTATCGTCTGCATATCTGAGTATGACAACATACTTACAAACACAAAAAGCACAAGAGCAATAAAACCAAACAGCTATTCAATATATAGCTATAACCTTCAAATGATCAGGAAGAGCCTTTTAAAGCTTACTATGTTTTTTTCCATATATTCAAGAAAAGGGAACCAGTGTTCCAAATTATCTGAATGAACGTCCAGATTCTGTGCCAAGGAAATAACATCTGATATGTACAGCATTGCACCTGGAGTCTTGTGCACAGTTCTGGAGGCCTCACTTCAAAAAGGATGTGGACTGAATGGAGTGAGTGCAGAGGAGAGCGACGAGGATGACTGGATGATCGGGGACCTGGAGACCAAGACTTGGAAATGTTCGGTCTGGAGAAGGGAAGTTTGAGAGGGGACATGATGGCCGACCCTGGACTTCCTTGGTGGTCTCCCATCCAAGTACTAACCAGGGCTGACCCTGCTGAGTTTCTGAGATCGGGCCTAGCCTCGGCCACTACAGATGTGAGCAGTTGATAATGCTGCTATCCAGGTATGAAAAGCGTCACCTGTTCCCCCCCCTCCAGATTCAAACAGCTGTTGAAGACAGGTACACCCCCCTACACACACACCAGGCCAGTTTGCAGCCTCTGTTTACAGGCTCTGTTTTCTTTTAAATATTGTAAAAGCGAGGACCTTGGTGCCAGGTCTCCCTGTGCTCGATATCTCACTCGCTTTCCCCAAGCTCCCTGCCATGTACACAATGCAGAATCCAAGGTCTGCTGAAGGTAACTGTGTATAAAGGTCTTGTTTGCTTCCCAAACTGGAAACGAGGTCATAACCTTGGATTGCTGTGCCCTAGTTCCCCTTACAAACTTGTGGATTAGGAGAGAATTAGTTACTCAGTTAAAACTGCCGGAAAGGGAGGCAGGGGAATAACAAATGGTTTTAAGAAGAAAAAATAACCATTCTCTTTTTAAGAGGAGAGGATACAGCAGCAGGTAATCTTGGAAGAATCATTCATCAGTGTCTGATTCGGTTTTTAGACCGTCCTCCCCACCGATGGGCTCAGGGCGATGAACAAACATTTAAAACAAGGACACCCCAATTAATTAAAAACAGTTAAACAGTTAAAATCAGATTACAATACTACAGATTAAGATTTCCAGAGGCACACGACGTACATTAATTTGTATTTCCTGACCCCATAGGCAACGCTCCCTCTAAGACGTGGAGCCTCGTGAGCTCCGGGCATTAAAGTTGTGAGCCGGTGATTTGGCTGCAGCCAGGGGTCATTTCGTAGAAAAAGAGGTGCAGGAACTCATTAGCATAACTCATTAGCATGACTTATTTGCATATGCCACACCCCCTGACATCACCGGAAGTTTGTCAGAAGGCAACACCCAACAGAAGGCAATCCCTCCCGATTTCCTCTGCAGTTTCGTGATCCTCAAAAAACAGGATTACGAAACTGCGGGGGAAATCAGGCGAAGCCGCGAGTCAAAATGCAGCCCCGCAGCTTCGGGTGTGAAATTGACCAATAGTATTGGGGCAAACGGCGGCGCAACATCGAGGCAGCTCTAATGCGAAATCAGCCGTTGTCAGCTGACCTGAGCCCGCTTGTGGGGTAGGGCAGGATAACCATTGCAAAATAAACAAATAAAGTCGGGGTAGCAAAGTCATTAAGAGAATGAGCCCGCTACCTGGTGGCCCCTGGTTCAGATCTTGCCCTCTGCAATATGGGGATTATAACAGCTGCCTGATTTACAAACACGGCTTCTAGATAGTGTCCATGAAGCACTATGAACATAGGAAGACCCCTATAGGTGCCGAACAACACAATCCGTATGTGATGAATCAAAACAAGGGCTATGCTATAGAGAAGCCGTTTCTCTCCATCGCCTGATAGGAGAGAACTGGCAAGTATGCAATGGATGTAATTAGGCAGAAGTCCCCGTGCAAAACTGATTTTCAGCAGGGTGGTGGTGGTAATGTGTGGGAGAAGCAACCAACCCCGCGGCCCATGGAAGCTCTTGCACATCAACCTGTTTACCGTCACGCTCGATGCAAGAAAGGGTGATGAACTTGCACCTACAGAGGACGGGATGCTTCCATAGTCCCACCTCTGGGGCAAGTGATGCTCTGTCATCTTGGTGCTTGGGGGGGTCAACAGTGGGAGGGCTTCTAATGTCCTGGCCCCACTGGTGGACCTCCTGATGGCACCTGGTATTTCTGGCCACTGTGTGTCACAGAGTGTTGGACTGGATGGGCCTTTGGCCTGATCCAACATTGGCATGTTCTTATGCTATGTTCAAGTATGCAGTGGATGTTAATTAGGCAGAAGTCCCGGTGCAAAACTGATTTTCAGCAGGGTGGTGGTGGTAATGTGTGGGAGAAGCAAGCAACCTCGTGGCCCATGGAAGCTCTTGCACATCAACCTGTTTACCGTCACGCTCGATGCAAGAAAGGGAGTTGAACTTGCACCTACAGGGGACGGGATGCTTCCATAGTCCCACACACTAGGCCGGCGATGCCCTCCAGTCAAACAGGCTCTGCCTGGATTTGCAGGAGCGCAAACAGCTGTTGGTTGTACGAGGATCTAAACAGGTGTGGTCAGGAATTTGCAAGCCTTCCATTCCTCCTGGATCAGAGCCTGTTATTACTCCCCTTCACCAATATAAACCAGTCAACTATATTATAATAGCTCTGACCTGGATAGCCGAAGCAAGCCTGATCTCATCAAGAGCTAAGCAGGATTGACTTTGGTTAGTACTTGGATGGGAGACTTCCTCGGAATACCAGCCGTCCGGAGGACAGGGGCAGGCTTTATTCAGCCACCTCTCTGAATATCCTCCAAGCCACCAGTAGGGGTCAGTCACCAGAGCTTGCTGTGATTTTCGGGTGCAGACATGTACACACACATACACAGAAAATACCAAAAAAAGCCCCCCCCAACATTATATATCCCTTGTTATTCCCTGCTGGAGTTGTAGCTCTCTTGGATCTTAGGTTCAGTCTGTTGGGCTTGCGTCACAGCCTCTTTTACGCTTACAATTCTATCCAATACGAATTCCTCCCTCCCAAGAACGGAATGCCAATCAAGGCGGTTCTGAAATCCCCATCCAAATTCCTGCCAGGTTGATTACTACAGTCCACAAATGAATGGAAGAAACTGAGCATTGCACCACTGTGCACGTGCACCATGTGCTCTACAACAGTCAATTTTTTTAAAAAAAGGAGATTCCTAATGAATTGGTTTCACTTCAGAAATTAGACCAGATAATCTGGAACTCCTAAACCTGGAGAGGAACTTGGATGTGGAGGAGTTTTGGAAGAAGCCTATCTGAGTCCAGTTCAGGGTGGTTATTATTTCCGACCCTCATGGGGACGCCTTGGCCCAGCATCCCTTAAGGAACACCTGGATGCACATGGCTTAAAATAATTTAGCCAGTCCCTCATCTGACAGATGGGACACTGCAGGGCATTTTTTGTAGAAAAAGCCCAGCAGGAACTCATTAGCATAATAGGCCCCACCCAACAGCAGAAACTCATTAGCATATTAGGCCACACTCCTGACAGCACAGATCATTAGCATATTAGGCCACACCCCCATGCCTTCCCTTGGGTTGCCCAGGCACCCCACGGCTGCAGGGCACCTGGGCAAGTCGGCCCTTGGACAGGCTGGGGAAGATGGGAAGGCATTTAAATGCCTTCCCAATCCTTCCAGGGCCCCCCCTGGCCCGCCCACCTCAGAGTCGCTGGGGGGGGTCACTTTCCAGGCCTTTTGTAGCCAAGCACACAGAGGTTTTGGCTGTAGTGGGCGTGGCCAACTCGGAAGCCAGCCGGAACTCCGTTCCTGTGCGTTCCTGCCCAAAAATAGCCCCGGGTCACTGTGAAGGCCACAATTGGAAAGCAGATACTCTGCTCTCTAACTGCTGAGAGTGAACCTCCCTACCTCCTCCCTAGCAGTTCTAAGCATTTTCAGTGCAGCTGTGGTCCTTTCCGCATTTGCCTGCCACTCCAGATTTCCTCAGTGTTCGAGCTGAGGCAATTTAAGGCCCATTTTGCATGTAGCATTTGCTCTGTTGTTTTAGCAAGCCCACACTGGAACAGAAAAAGATGCGGCTCAAAACCACATTCAAATACCCCCAGGGCCGACACCATTCTGACTACAGAGTCACCCCTGAATGGCCATAAAACGGCCATAAATCGATGCAGGCAGTACCATAAAACCGAGAGATCAAGGGAAGTGAGACCAGCATGCCGTGTGGAGGCTACCATAAAATCCAGCAATCAAAGAACGTGAAAGTGGCACGCAATGTAGAGGGGAACTTCTGTTCCGGCGTGGGTTTGGTAAAATAGCAGAGCGAACGCTAGATGCAGAATGGGACCACGTCCACAGCAAGACAGCATCCAAATAACCCGGGGCAACAACAGGCTGAAACCAGGCTGGCTGCTGAAGGGAGGTAATGTAATGCAGAATGGGGGGGGGGGAAGGGAACCCGGAATAAAAAGAAGGCTGAACTCAGTTTTAGTGCAGAATTGCTTGGAGGAGACCGTGGCGAACATGGTCTAAAAGGAGAGTGCAGAAGAGCCAGAAACAAGAATGCTCAGCAGCAAATGCTCAGCCAACCAGCCGCGGACAATGTGGGGGGATGTGGGCTGCAGACCTGGACGTATGAACCTGGAACTTTCCACATGCAAAGCAGATGCTCTACCACTGAGCCATGACCCTTGGCCTAAGAGCCCTCTTGGCCTTCTGCTCACTCAAGGGCTCATGCCTGTGGCTCTACCCAGGTCCAAGACCTGCAGGAAGAGGAGGGGGAAAAATCAGGCTTGAATGAACCTCAGGTGATGCTGCCTTGCTGCCAACAAGTGATCTGCCTCTACTTTCTTACAGGAGGACACAGAATGCTTCTCTCTCTTTTTTGTATTAGTTGAGTAGAAGTACGGTATTTAATCCACTGTTGTGTAAGTGTGGTGTATTCAATCTGACCCAAAGTATGTATGTGAACTCTGTCACTGAAACACCATGTGAAGCTTTCATCCTGGGCTAGGACCCTAATCCCTCAATTACTATTGGTAGCCCAGGAAGAGCCGACCAATCACCAACGCCTAGTTCCAGAGGCGGGAACGAATGTGATTGGACCTTATCTCCTCAACCTCATAGGTTGATATTGTATAGTAGGGCGTGGCTCTATTAGCCGGGAGAGTTTAAAAGTGGAACAGCTTCAATGCTAAAGCTGTTCCGGCTATTCATGTTGATCTGTTTGGAGTTGAGTTACGAGTTGCTGAATAAAGCTGATCTTTTGCTGAAATCACTCTCTGACTCTTTGTTAAGTAGCCGACTTAACAGTAAGAACATAGATTTTTTCCCCCCTGTGCCCTTTCACAGATAAGCATCGATAGTTCTCGGGCGCAAATGCTCGTGGCTGGACTTCAGGAGGCGAGTGGTGACGGGGCGGGGGTGGGCGGGGTAAGCAGAAACCGGAGGCTTGAGGTAGGAAACGGTGTAGACGCTGCTCATCACGGTTGGGTCTTTCTGCTTCCATTTCCTCGTGAGATGCTCAAAAAGGCCATAGTTTGTGGGAGGCTCTGAAATGGGAAACGATTTTGCAATCCGTGAGATTCAAAAGGGCAGCACGGGAGAGCCTGGTCTCATCAGACGCTAAGCCGCCTCGGTACTTAGATGGGAGACCACCAAGGAAGGCTCTGCAGAGGAAGGCAATGGCCGACCACCTCTGCTTCCAGGCCTGTAGCTACAGTGGGACATCTCGGGGCCCGGCCCCCTGACTTACCGCCAAGGCCCCCCCCCCCCCCATCCAGCTCAGGCGCTCCCTTGGGGGTGTGCACAGGGATGTGTGCGGGGTGCCCCCTGACTTATCTAAAGGTAAAGGTAAAGGTTTCCCTTGCTCGAAAGCCAGTCAAATCCGACTCTAGGGTTGCGGTGCTCGTCTCCGTTTCAAAGCCGAAGAGCCAGCGCTGTCCAAAGACGCTTCCGTGGTCATGTGGCCGGCATGCCTAAACACCGAGGCGCACGGAACGCTGTTACCTTCCCACCGAAGCGGTACCTATTTATCTACTTGCAATTTCTTGCTTTCGAACTGCTAGGTTGGCAGGAGCTGGAACTAGAGACGGGAGCTCACTCCGTCATGCGGCACACTCGGGTCTCGAACTGCTGATCTACTGACCTGTCTGCTTCTCACTTGCCTTGAAAGCCCCTTGCTGGGGTTGGCATACATTGGTTGTAATCTGACGGCACACGCATATGTACGTGTGGACAAAAAGGCATGTGGAGATGGGGATATAAGCAGGAAAGGGATTGGGAAGGACTGAGCAGAAAAGCCAGAAAAGATCTGACCTCAGGGCCTCTGTTGGGAGGGAGAGGATAATTCACAATCGTGCCCAGGCCTGTAGCCAGGATGTTTTTTTGTTTGGGGGGTATTTACATTTTTAAGGGGGCAGTTAATTTACAGTTAATTTAATTAATCTGAATGCCTGTCTTCAAAGGGCGGGGAGCTCCAAGCCTGTTTCTAGCCCTTCCTTTCAAGGGACAGGACAGCAAGCACATCAGTTCTTAGGAAAAAGCCAAGCTCAGAGAACATTTAATTGCCTTCAGAAGGCATTTCAATGCCTCTTGCATTCCACAGAGCAAGAAAGCTTAGAAGGGCACTCAAGAGTGGTGCCTTCAATATATCTCCCACAATCCCCCTCTCTGCTAGCCCAGTCCTGCTGTGGACCACCTAGGTCATGGTGAGTCTTTCGAAAGCATTCCCACGAGCCTTTGGGAAACATGCAAAAATAAGGTTTCTGGCATGGCTATTTGTGGGGCAAGGCTTTTCTTTAAGGGGGCAGGGCCCCGAAATGCCCCACTGTAGCTACAGGCCTGTGCCTATGATCATGACCATGGGTTTCATCCTCCCAGGCAAGAATACCCCTCTGATGGCTCCCTGGCCTCCTCTTATACATCCCCGAGGCACCTACCGACAAGTGGGAAATCCGATTTCTCAGGAACCCAACCCATTTTGTGTCTGCTCCATTTGCGAAGGGGAGGCAGCAAAGGGTTACAGCTATGCCGAATGAAATTCTCATCGTATTGCGTTACCAAGTGTCGGTAGTTGGCTTCGTTGTGGTGCGTCAATACATGTTTCTTGGGCAGCCCCTAAAAGGAAATAAGGTGACACTTATTGATTTTTAATTTTTTTTAAAACCCTTTTGATCCATTTGTTATCTAAGTATTTAGACATAATTTCTCAGTCATTTTGCTCCCCAGGCGGTGTGCCCCCAGAATACACACAAGCAAGACTATTTTTGGGCAGGAACGCACAGGAACGGAGTTCCGGCTGGCTCCCAAGTTGGCCACGCCCAGCAGGAACTCATTAGCATAACAGGCCACACCCAGCAGCAGAAACTCATTAGGATTGGCTACAATAGGGGTGTGTGGCCTAACATGCAAAGGAGTTCCTGCTACCAAAAAAGCCCTGGGTCTTGACAACAAACAAGGTAAACAGAATAAGAAGCAAAAGGTCAGTGTGGCTGGATGACCACACTTCTGGTAACACGGGGTGTGGCCTAATAGGCTAATGAGTGGTGCAATCAGGGGTGTGGCCAATTATGCTAGTGAGTTCCTGCTGGGCTTTTTCTACAAAAAAAGCCCTGCACACAAGAATAGCCAGGAAGAGTCAGCCCCTCTGGGAGTTATCTAAGTATTTAGACATAATTTCTCAGTCATTTTGCTCCTCAGGCAGTGTGCCCCCAGAATACACACAAGAATAGCTAGGAAGAGTCAGCCCCTCTAGGAGTCTGAGAGGGAGGGAGAGACCAGGCGACCTTCCGTTTGACTCCCCCCTAACTTACTTCCAGTTTCTTCATATTTTTCCTCATCACTGTCCGGTCTGGTGCCTCAGTGGGGAAGCGAACGTAGTCTTTTCCATAGATGCTCTTGCAGGTTTTCTCGGGATCTTGTCTAAACTAGGACAATCCAAACAGACAGCGGCCGCTCATTTTGAAACCGAAACAGTTTATTCGTTTGTCTTCAAAAGGGCCATGGTCCTGAGGCCTTGATTTAGCAAGGCAGTGGCTGCAGGTTGGTTCTTTTGCAGCTTATAGGAAATAGAGAGACTTCTGCTGACTTTGTGCAATGTTTCTGTTAAATATGGGTTCCATGGATGAGCAGGCTCGAGTCTAGGGATCAGCTCAACTTTATTTGTGATTTCAGCAAGAGCAAGACAAGACTCCAGAGCCTCTATTAAATAGCATGCAATTGCCACACCCAAACATACTGCACTTCCAGCGATAGGCTATTCATATAACATTACTACTTGATTGGTCACTTTCAGAATCCTGGCAGGCTATTGTTCTTGTGCTTCAAGCTCAGCCAGTCTCTGGGGTGATTCAATCAGGAATGCTTCCGTTCCAATACATAACAGTTTCACTAGACCTTTCTATTGCTCAGGGAAGTGGGAAATTTGGGGTGCAAATTTATGTTTCTATTTTGCTAGTTCTTTGTTTTCTGCTTTTCCACTGGTTTCCATTTTTCCATTTCAATGGGACACGCATATTGTTACACCACAGCTGCCTAGTTTTCTATCCCAATGGGGGTGAAATTTGCAGGGATTCTATCTATACATATAACATTTCTGGGAATAGTGAAGCCATGGAGAAAAATATTGTCCCCCTTCCCTTTCGAAAAATCACTAGACTTTTTAGAGGAAAAACGAAGTCTACGCTAGGGTTACCAGTGTGGTGTAGTGGTTAAGAGTGGCGGACTCTAATATGGAGAACCGGGTTTGATTCCCCACTCCTCCACATGAAGCCAGCTTGGGTCAGTCACAGTCCTCACAGAGCTCTCTCCACCCCACCTACCACACAGGCTGTCTGTTGTGGGGAGAGGAAGGGAAGGTGATTGTAAGCCGCTCTGAGACTCTGAGTGAAGGGCGGGGTATAAATCCAACTCCTCTTTTTTGGTGTCCATCCTCTTTTGGACTCTTTTTTTTAAAAAAAACTGAAGGAAATGTCCCCTTTTGGGGTTGGAAGGTTAGGAATATTCCTAGTTAGCAGCAATGATCACAGCTTAAATCATAGGGGTATTTAAAATGAGATTTGTCATAGTGATCACTTGGTTGAAGTAGTCAGTCGGGAAATATGTCCTCTTTTTTGCTTTTCAAAATATGGTAACCCTAGTCTATGCAATATTGATTTTCTGTTGGAGTTTCAAGTCGCTTACACTTCAGTCATTACAGAGTTAGATGTTGTTTGTTAGCAAACAGGATGTTACGTTACATAATGTATTCAACGGGCGGGAAAGTTTGTGGGAGTTGTTTATCCTAATGAAGTGAAATGCTTTGATCTAGCATTAATGTATTCACAAGGTTTATGGCCCTTTGTGTGAACCAAAGAGTTAGTTCTCCTCTAGAAGCCGAGACAGATAGAAAGATGTAGCTGCTAGCATTTATTTCTGAAAGTAAGTATGTAACCTTTTTATTTTATTTCTTTTATCCAAAGTACCATACCCATGTTCTATTTTGTTTTGTAGTAAATATATTTTTCTTTTACTAAGTGTGGCTCTTGTGTTTGCAATACGACCATCTACCCTGAATCAAAGAATCCCAACATTTTCTCATCAGATCTAACTTCCAGCTGGAGCTGCACTCTCCGTTTCTTACATGGAGCTTCAGAGCTTCTGCCCGCTTTATCACATTTAAGATATTTAAAATGAGATTTGTCATAGTGATCACTTGGCTGAAGTAGTCAGTCAGGAAATATGTCTTCTTTTTTGCTTTTCAAAATATGGTCGCCCTAGTCTATGCAATATTGATTTTCTCATCAGATCTCATTTCCAGCTGGAGCCGCACTCTCCGCTTCTTACACGAAGCTTCAGAGCTTCTGCCCGCTTTATTACATTTAAGAAGCAAAGGAGGCGGAGAAAAGAAGAGAGAGTCCAGATGGAAGGGAAACACTTTCCCCTCGCCCCGGGTACCTGCCTCAAGAACCACAGGTGATTTTTGTTTAAAAAACACTAAACTATCGAAGAGACATCTATTCTTGTGCAGACTTTCAACACTGGGGGAGGGGTTAGTCCGGTGAAATCTTGGCCTCCATTTTTGGGTTGCCCAGCAACCCTGATAAACATTGCCGAAGCATGTGGCAGTGGAGGGGAGAAAAAAGCAGTGGCAGCAACTGGGGGAACCACAGGTGATTTTTGTTTAAAAAACACTAAACTATCGAAGAGACATCTATTCTTGTGCAGACTTTCAACACTGGGGGAGGGGTTAGTCCGGTGAAATCTTGGCCGCCATTTTTGGGGTTGCCCAGCAACCCTGATAAACGTTGCCGAAGCATGTGGCAGTGGAGAGGAGAAAAAAGCAGTGGCCACAACTGGGGAAAGTGGTCAGTGGTGGCCACAGACTGTGGCTAGGGCAGGATGTTTGGGGCAGAAGGCGGCAGTGTTGGGGGCAAAGGGGTAGGATGGAAGCAGCGGTTGGGGCAACTGGAAGGTGGGCTGCTGAGCAGAAGGGAAAGAAACGGGGGCCAGTGAGGCGATTGGGATATCTCCTCTCTTGCAAGATCCTTGTGGATCCTGGGATATCTCCTCTCTTGCAAGATCCTTGTGGATCCTCGTGGGAGTGCATGCTGAAGGAGAAAAACAAGACTCACTCATCATTTTGAAAAAGGAAGATGTTTCACACGAGGTTTTTTTGTTTTTGTTTTGCCTCTTCCACACATCTCCAAATTTGTCCATCCGAAGAACTGGGGGTGGTGGTGGTGGAAATCAATGGCAAAATATTTCTGTTTTCCTACCCATGCAAGATCCTTGTGGATCCTCGTGGGAGTGCATGCTGAAGGAGTAAAACAAGACTCGCTTATCATTTTGGAAAAGGAAGATGTTTCACACGAGGGTTTTTTGTTTTTGTCTCGCTTCTTCCACACATCTCCAAATTTGTCTATCCGAAGAACTGGGGGTGGTGGTGGTGGAAATCAATGGCAAAATATTTCTGTTTTCCTACCCAACGCTTCAAAACCCTAATTCCACCACCCTGGGGATTGTGGGGCAGCAAGGGGGAAACGGTTCTCCCCTTTGGGTTGCCAGCCTCCAGCTGCGGCCCAGAGATCTGATCTCCACACTACGGAGATCACTTTCTCCGGAAAAAAACGGCTGCTTTGGAGGGCGAACTCTCTACCATTAGTCCCTCCACTCCCCAAACCTGTCTGTCAAGTCTCCACTCCCAAATCTACAGGAATTTCACAACTCAGAATTGGAAACCTAGTTGTACTCCTCTCCCGTGTCCATTTTGCTGTGAAAATAAAACCACCTCTCTCTTTCTACACAATTGGGACAGATCTGGGTCGAAGCAACCCGATCCGGCACAGTGTGCCTAATTCAAACTATTGTTGACAATGCCCTTCCAAAGTCACACGCTATTTCCCCAGGCACTGACAGTAGTCTGAGAAGTTTTATCCGATCGTCTCCCCGTCATACCTTTCCCCTTTCTTCCAGCCAGTTGCCAATGAGCACTTTAGTGGAGTATTTTGGTTCTACTCTCCAGCCGGGGAGGTACCATTCCTGTGCACCGCTGTATGGAGTAAACATGGCCGTCTTTCACATGTTCTGTCCGCAAAGGCAAACGCTCCTAAGTTTCCATCTCTGTATGTGCAGAGCGGGACATTTAAGCCTATGGAGTGCCATGGTCTCAGATTCTCTGTTGTTGACCATCTCCACGGCAACTCTCCAGGCAACGAATGACTCCACCGCTGCGAAATAAATGGCATTATTCCACTGAAGCTGTGACGCGGAAACCAGATAAGGAGATGGTTACAACTCTATTGTGTAAGGTGTGTTTTATAAAAACGACTGTGTTTTAATAATATATGAGCCCAGGGCTTCTACCTATGAAACAGGAAGAAGAAGAAGAAGAAGGGAGAAGGAGGAGGAGATTGGTTTTATACCACACCCTTCACTCCCCGAAGGAGTCTCTGTGTGGCTTAGAATCTCCTTCCCCTTCCCACAACAGACACCCTGTGGTAGGTGGGGCTGAGAGAACTCTTTTGAGAACTGCTCGTGAATGAACAGCTCCAAAAGAACTTGTGACTGACCCAAAGTCACACCAGCAGCTGCATGTAGTTGGCTGGGGAATCAAACCCGGTTTTCCCAGATTAAAATCCATGCTCGTAACCACTACACCAAAGGGTGGGGTAGGGGGTTGGAAAGGAAACGAAGCTCTGTAGACATATCTGTGTGCATAGCCATGTGTGTGGAAATAAGTACGCCGAGTATCCCAACCCAGGACAGGGTGTGCTCTGCTTACCAAATGGGGTTGCCAGGCTCCACGTGGAGCCTGGAGATCTCCTGGGATTACTACTGCTCTGCAGACTACAGAGATCCGTTGCCCTGGAGAAAATATCTGCTTTGGAGAGTAGATCCTAAGGCCCTATAACTTGCTGAGGTCTCTTTGCTCACTCCACCCTCCCCAGGTTCCATCCACAAATCTCCAGGAATTCCCAATCCATAGTTGCCAACCCTATAATGCCAAAACATATGTTGGCCCCGGTCATACGGGCTGGAAAAAGCGGGGGGGGGAGCGTGGCTGTTTGCCCCGGAGCAAAATAATGTGCGCCTGCGCGATCAGGCGTCTGGTTGAGGTTCCATGGTTAGGGGGGAGGTGCCGATCACACGACGCGGCAAAGAAGCGGGGCGGCGCGGCAAACGGGGTTGTGGGATTTTTTAAAAACTGAAATGTGCGCATGCTCTGTTGGGTGCTTGTGCGCATCCCATGGAGACTTGGGGAAAAAAACCTTTTTGCGAGGGGACATGGGCGGGCGCCGGATGCCACGAGAAACACGATCAGACGCCCGCCCTTGCCCCGCAGTTTCCGGAAACTAGTACCTCCGAGGTACTAGTTTTTTACCCCACATCTTCGGCGGGAAGCCTCGGGTGAGCCACGGGAGCTCTACGCTTCCCAGATGTGGCGCTGTGATCGCACCCGGAAAATCTGCCTATCTTCCGTCTCTGTAGCGTGGCTAATGTGACCGGGGCCCATATTGAGCATTTATGTGGCACTTTTGGGGTTCAAAGTGTCTCTCATATATTGCATTCCTTACAAACAGGCCAGTAATGTGGGGCAGTATTATTCTTCACCTATGGCATGTCATTCCCCCAATCTGTCTGAGGTGAGAATGGTTCGTCTTTCAAGAGGGGTATGCAGCACAGAGAGAAATTCTAAAAATGAACAGGAGGAATCTGCTTATCTTTGTGTAGGAACTGGGAGACTTTAGCCAGATATATCTGAATATCTTGACAAACCCGCGAATATACCCCAGTAACAGAGAACAGGCCAGGGTTCTGCAAAAGTAATCAAATCATTTTAGGAAAGGAACCCTGGAATGAATTCCTTAAGGACTTGCTCCAGTGTGTAAGTTTGAACTCCAAAAGCAAGGGAGACATTTGGATGGGAAGCATTTTGGGAGCACCCCTGTTCCTTAAGCTATCATTTAAAATGGTCCTAGCTTGATCAGATTCTTTAAAAGTCATGTTGGGATGTTCTCTCTAAGCTGTGGAGCCAAAATTCTACTTTGTGAGCTTATTGGCATTAAAGTTGTGAGCAAGCGATTTGGCTACTGTATAAATCAGTCTGCTCTGGAGCCATGCAGAGCATGAAGAGCAAAGAGAAAAATGTGTGAGCCAGAGGCTACAAAACTGTGAGCTAGCTCACACTCACTCAGCTTAGAGGGAACACTGGTTGGGATCTTCCCTCTGAAATCCTTCAAACCGAACAGAACTCTGACCCTTTCATGAAGCGTAGAGCAGAAAGGGAAGCAGGGACGTCATCCTCTCTGACCCAGAACTGTGGACTTTGCTCTTTAAGAGCCAGCGTAGTGTAGAGTTAAACTTTGACTAGGGATAGGTAAAGGTTCCCTTGCTCGAAAGCCGGTCAAATCCGACTCTAGGGTTGTGGTGCTCATCTCCGTTTCCAAGCCGAAGAGCCAGCACTGTCTGAAGACGTTTCCGTGGTCATGTGGCTGGCATAAACTTGGAGACCCAAGTTCAAATCCCTACTCATCCTTGCAAACTCACTGGACAACCTTGGGCCAGTCGCTGTCTGTGAGCATAGCCTATTGAACAGGTTTGTTATGAGGAGGGAAGCCATGTGTATGCCTCCAACTGCTTAGGAGGAAGAGACTGTCAAAAATGTACTAGATAACTAAAGGTAAAGGTTCCCTTGCTCGAAAGCCAGTTGAATCCGACTCTAGGGTTGCGGTGCTCGTCTCCGTTTCCAAGCCGAAGAGCCAGCGCTGTCCGAAGACGTTTCCGTGGTCATGTGGCCGGCGTGACTAAACACCAAGGCGCACAGAACGCTGTTACCTTCCCACCGAAGTGGTACCTATTTATCTACTTGCAATGTCTTGCTTTCGAACTGCTAGATAACTAAGAAGCAGATAAAAGGCAGCTGTCTTGTCACTATGGTCTTCGTTGCTTCTCAGCTGAGCAGCTCTTGGGTGGAGGAAGTGAATGGAAATGAGGATCAGCAGAGATGTGTGTTTTTGGAATGGTATTCAATAGGCTGATGTTTAAAGCACCTTGGATGATGAGTGGAACTTTGGTTCAGTGGTTCTATTAACTGTTGCAGCTGCTTAGAGTCAGGGGCCTGGAACTATTCAGAAGACCCTGGCTTGGATCTTAAATAGGTGCCAGTCCCCCAGTTGGGACAGGGGATTCCCCCACCTCCAGGTTCTTTTGTCCACCATTGCTCCAAGTGGCGGTGGGGGGGGGCAACACCAGCTGCATCATTACATCACTTGGGGAAAAAACATACATGGAAAAAAACCAGAAGTGACAGAGGGTAGATGTAGGAATTGCTGGAAACTCTATAATTTGCCATAGACTTTTCGGCAACTCCTAGAGCAGTGGTGGCGAACCTATGGCACAGGTGCCAGAGGCGGCACTCAGAGCCCTCTCTGTGGGCACGCGTGCCACCGCCCCAGCCAGGCCCAGACCATCGTTAAAGTGTCAAATTCTCTGCCAAATAATTTTAAGTAAATGAAAGCATTTGGGATTGCTTTCCTTACTATGTTTGGATCATCTTAAGTTAATGTAGAAATAAAGTTTCTAAAGTAAAACCTCAGTATTCGGGTTAAATGGCCGTGTTGGCACTTTGCGATCAATAAGTGGGTTTTGGGTCGCAGTTTGGGCACTCGGTCTCTAAAAGATTCGCCATCACTGTCCTAGAGCTACCCTATGTCACTTCCAAGTTTTTCCCAAAAAGGATCTAGGGACAACAGCTGACGGCTCGTGCCCCCAGATCTCCACGCTCCCAATTGTCACTTGGCACGACAACGCTGATCATAAATAGTGCAAGAGCACAATGCTAGAAGAAGTCAACACCTCTGCCTCCCCCTCCTTCAGTATCCTCCTGCGCCCTCCCAGATTTGCTCTTGCACTGGACCTCCCCAGGAGCAGCAAAGTGTGGGGTCTGTCGTGTGAGAGGGAATCGGCGGAAATTTCCCTCCTGGATCCCGTGATGGGAGCACATGAGTGCAACTCCTCCTGCTACGCTGACAGAACGTTACCTTGGGATCCAAGCCGCAGTGACTGGAGGGACAGAGACGATTGTCCTGGGGTTGCCAAGATCCAGGTGGGTCCTGGAGATCTCCCAGAATTACAACTGACCTCCAGATCAGTTCCTTTGGAGGAAATGGCTGCGTTGCGGGATGGACTTTATGGCAGGACACCAGTGGAGCTCTCTCCCCTCCCCAAGCCCTGTCCTCCACAGACACCACCTCGACCTCTCCAGGAATTCCCCAACCTGGCGTTGGCATCCCTAGTGCTGCCTATCGTATCTAGAAGCATAACTGTGGAGAGGGAAGGAAGACTCCGTGCATGAAAACCAGGAGACACCACAGACTTTAAGAGATGCAATGTTTACTAGTGAAGTTCCCTCTCTCTATTGGACTCCAGCCACAGTGGAGCTACCCTCCTTCTAGAATTTCCTTTAATCCTCCTTGTTCATTTCCTGGAATGGATCAGCACATGGTGGTCCAAGAGGGGTCTGTATACTGGCCTGGATCAAGGAATGGAGTCGTGACAAGCACCACACTGCCCACCCGTTGGACTGTCAAAATGCGCCCCGCAGAACGTCCACTTAAACTACCAGAGAATTCTGTCGGGAGCTTTTCCTGGAGGCACTCAAACAGCCACTTGCACAGAAGGATGAAAGCAGATCAAGCACTAACACATAAAGATGCGCCGGATGAAGACTGTAGATTTTTCTGAGCATTCATTGGCACCAGAAACGTTTTATGGGCATTCTTTTTTGGTAAGTCGATCTCAGGACTGCGACAAGAGAAGTGAGATAAAAATGTTTACCACCATCACCCACCATCATAACAAATCAGAATAATGTCTGTAAAAGGGTCCGTGGGTCTGTTGAACTTAAGATGCGTTGGTCCAGGGTGCCCCCTAACCAATCAACACCATCCCCAGAAACTGCGTCTTCCTGACAAGCTAGAAGCACTGTAGATATTCCTTTATTTCAAATATTTACTCAGTGACACTTAAACCCAGCTTTGTCTCCTTTTGATTGGGAACCCTGATTGATGAAGAGCCAAATTTGAATCCAGTAGCACTTCAGAGACCAACAAGATTTTTGAGGTAAAAGCAGGGCTATTTTTGGGCAGGAACGCACAGGAACGGAGTTCCAGCTGGCTCCCAAGTTGGCCACGCCCAGCAGGAACTCATTAGCATTAGGATCGGCTACAATTAGGGGTGTGTGGCCTAACATGTAAAGGAGTTCCTGCTCCAAAAAGAAAGCCCTGGGTTTTGTCAACAAGCAAGGTAAAGAGAATAAGAAGCAAAAGGTGGGTGTGGCTGGGTGACCACACTTCTGGTAACATGGGGGTGTGGCCTATATGCAAATGAGTTGTGCTGTCAGGGGTGTGGCCTAATATGCTAGTGAGTTCCTGCTGTTGGGTGTGGCCTATTATGCTAATGAGTTCCTGCTGGGCTTTTTCTACGAAAAAAGCCCTGGGTAAAAGCTTTTAAGAGGCAAAGCTCCCTGGGTCAGAGTTGACAAGGGGAACTTTGACTCCTGAAAACTTATACCCCCAAAGATCTTGTTGGTCACCAAGGAAGGCGCTCTTGAACTTGAATCTAGCTCTTGTACTGCAGAGCAACGTGGCTACCCTCCTGAAACAGATTGATGGAATATCCCGTCCTTGAAGTGCAGCGAGATAGTTTCTACAAGCTTTGGATAAACCTGACAACGTTATCCAGCCCTTGCTTCCCAGATGGAAAAGTAAACCAGCCATTATCGAAGAAGTTTACGATTCCATGGAATCCGTTAATAATGTGATACCAAGTCACGGGGACCCCATTGTCCTCTAATCTTTTCTTGTACAGTAACCCGTCGTCCCGCAAAATGTCATATTCGCAGGTGACGATACACGTCTGGGGGAGCTTTCGAACCACAGAGTCTTCGGCGATCAGCGGTGAAATTTCTGGCACGAACACATTCTTAAGTTCTTCGTACACCTCGTCGTCACAAGCGACGGGCACCGGAGGCTTGTAACCTCTGGCCTTGAATTCCTTCGGGATGTTGTCTGCACTTAGCCACTTCCTGTAGCGCAGTTTCAGATCCGCAGGGATATGACACCCTTGCAAGAGCTCTTCCAGTAAGGAGGTGTCTCCATTCAGGTAATGTAGGAAGAAGAATGCAGCCTTTTCCCGGTATAAAATGGGTACAGCCTGGTTTTGCTGATACGAAGGTAAGTGGAAGTCTATGGCTTGAAGACCGGGATAAATGAGGATCTGGGCACACACCTTCGCAAGGCCCTGTCGACCCACTAAGGTTTGGCACACGACAGAGGCCAGGCTGGCCCCGGCACTATCGCCTGCAACAATGACACGGGTGCTGTCCACACCATAGTCGTCGGCGGTTTGAAGGAAGTGGGTGGTGGCAGCGAGACAGTCGTTCAGCGGAGCCGGATACTTGTGTTCGGGACACAGGCGGTACCTAAATCCATTGACACAAATTGGAAATCTAATTATTCTCTATTTAGCTGGGGCTTGGTAAGCCGGGGGGGTGGGGTGGAGAGAGAGAGCGAGAGAGAGAGAGAGAGAGAGCGCACTTCGTTATCACAGCTGTACATAAAAAGTTGGATCACAGATTTGTGATTTAAATGTCTTTTCCCTTCAGTGATTGGCTGATGTAAACAACCATTCACAACAGCTGCACAAGGCCAGACTCCAACAGGATTGCAACAGGAAAAAGGATTCTGAAGAAAATGGTGACTTAATTAGCCGGAAGACCGTCAATTCATTTGTTACCAGGACATTCAGAAATCGTTACACTTTACTGGGATTGTTTGCACTGTACGTACAGATTGTTTGCACTGTACGTAATAACAATCTGTTTTTATGTGGTTTGCTCTTTTTCTTTTCTTTTTGTGGCCTCCAGTACCTTTTGTGGCTTGTTAAGCCAGGGCACCTGAATGATTACTCACAATGTATCACCAATGTCCTTTATGACTTAAGAATTAAGACTTCCTCTGTTGCACTCCGTGGGTTGCCCTACACAACTCACCTCCCTATCACCAATGTCCTTTATGACTTAAGAATTACGGTAAGACTTCTTCTGTTGCACTCCGTGGGTTGCCTTGCACAACTCACCTCCCTGATTCTGGTTCAACTAGGAGAATGTCTAGAATTAATTCCAGAAGCATGCACAGTTGCCCCACAACACCCACTTTCCCTTCCTGCACATCTTTCTTTTGTATCACCCATGTGCACAAATATATTAACAAAACACCCCCCCCCAAAAAAACAACAACAACACCATCCAATCTTTGAGGGATTGCATGCACAGGCATTTCAAGATTCTTTTTGTGCAGTGTTTTTTATTGGTGTGTCCATTGGCTCCTATGAGCGGGTAATATTTATTTGTTAATACTTGTAAATCTTTACTTTCTCCCCTTCATGGGCTGGCATAGAAAATCACCATCGTATATTCATCCAGCAACCAGAAACATTGGCTTGTATCTTATAGTTCTGCTCAGCCTTTGGAGGATGGATGTTCATTCACTCATTCATTCATTCATTCACTTCACTCACTCACTCACTCATTCATTCATTCATTCATATAGTTCATTCATATAGTTCATTTGTACCCCACCTTTCAGGAACCCAAAGTGGCTTACATGGTTCTCCCCTCCTCTGTTATATCCTCACAGCAATCCTGTGAGGTAGGTAAAGATAGTAGTGTTTGAGTGGCCCAAGAATACCCAGTGAGCTTCCATGGCAGAGTGGGGATTCAAACCCGGGTCTCCCAGGTCCTAGTCTGACACTCTAACCATTACACCACTCTGGCTTTCCAATGACTTCCAAGGTCCCCTCCCATATTCTACGGAAGGGGCATCTGACATTAACAATGAAGGAGGTGCCCTCGGGCCATTAAATCCAGAGTCTAAAATGATCTCAGTTCGCCCTTGAATGATGTAAGAGAACAGATGAAACCACTGATTTCAGAATAGCAGTTTTCACAGGTTTCCGAAAGGGAGACACTGCCAAGAAGACATACGGAAGCATCCTGGCTCATGTCCGTCACATGATCAGGTTGCTTCTGCTGTCGGGGGACAGAGATGTTTCCCTACCAAGTACATGACACACTTCTGTCAACACCGCGGCCCACTGGGCTTGACTTACTCCACAGACACCACCACCGATTCGCTTTCTTTGGAGATATAACGGCACATCTTCTCATAGGATCCTGCAAAGCAGATGTTTCCAGAGATGTCTTATTTGTGAATGACAGAATGGCACCTCCCCTCCCGCTGCCACTATTTGTGTTCCTCCCACTCCATCCCCGGATGATAGCCACCCAGGGAAATGCAGGCACAAAACAGGCTAGTAAAACTGCAAAGCTACAAAGAAACTGTAAGCAGTAAAACATTCCTGAGCAGGGTTCCCTCTAATCTGAGTTAGTGTGAGCTAGCTCACAGTTTTTTAGCCTCTGGCTCACACATTTTTGTCTTAGCTCAGGAAGGATGGCTCCAGAGCAAACTAATTTATGCAGCGGCCAAATCGCTCACTCACAGCTTTAATGTCAATAGCTCACAAAGTAGAGTTCTTGCTCACAAGACTCCACAGCTTAGAGCAGTGATGGCGAACCTTTTAGAGACCGAGTGCCCAAACTGCGACCCAAAACCCACGTATTTATCGCAAAGTGCCAACACGGCAATTTAACCTGAATACTGAGGTTTTACTTTAGAAAAAAACCACTCATACATTAACTTAAGATGATCCAAACAAAGTAAGGAAAGCAATCCCAAATGCTTTCATTTACTTAAAATTATTTGGCAGAGAATTCGACACTTTAATGATGGTCTGGGCCTGGCTGGGGCAATGGCATGCGTGCCCACAGAGAGGGCTCTGAGTGCCACCTCTGGCACCCGTGCCATAGGTTCGCCACCACTGGCTTAGAGGGAGCATTGTTCCTGAGCATTAGGGCAGGGAGGGTGTGCGATTGCAGAAGGGAACAGAAGATGGCACAGAAAATAAATAATTGCAGGGATGAACAATTTGAAATCATCACTACCAGATTATATCCCTAGGAATTCCTGAAAAGGCTCCCTACAGAATGTAAGAGGGTAGGACTGAGGGAATATCTACCCTATCTACCCTATCTATCCATCCATCTATCCATCTATATCCATCCATCTATATCCATCTATCCATCTATATCTATCCATCCATCCATCCATCCATCCATCCATCCCTATATCTATATCTATATCTATCTATCTATCATCTATCTATCATCTATCTATCTATCTTCATTATCAGGAGGAACTTTCCCATGCAAATTCAGTGAACCATCCGTACTTCAAAGGCTACGTAGGATTACGGCACAGAGAAAGTTTGGAAGATGCAACTCACTGATGCTTCCAAACATCCATCCGCCTCCATGAAAGAAAACGATGCCTTTCCTTCGGCCAGCAGAGGGAGCTTTGGGCTGGTAAATCCGGACGAGTACATGTTTAAACTTCATGTCCTTTATGAAAAGTTTGGCGTCTGGTCCTTGCTTTCGTCCATTCCGCCAGTACCGGACGAACTGGACTTGACTGCAGATATGTAGATTCTCCAAAATCTTTCCCTTTGTGGAGAGGAGAAGGGGGGGGGGAGAGAATGGAAAGATTCAGTCAAAAGCTATCACCCTCCCCCTTGTGCCTTGAAGACTTTCAAAAACTTATTAAAATAATTAAAGAAGTTACTTCAATACAAGTTCCATTCACATCGGAAACAGTGTTTTTAAATACCTGGCCATCAGAATTAATGAAGAGACCACATAAAGCAACTATCGAAATAATGCTAGACGCTGCCAAGACCACAATTGCTACTCTTTGGAAAGATATTAAAGCTTCAACAACAGAAAATTGGTTCCGAAAATTATGGAATCACTATTTAATGGATTCTGTTTCAAGCAAACTAGACACTACTTCTCAAAGTCCAAAACATCAAAGGTTTGTTGAAAAGTGGTACCCAATTTTAGATTATCTATCTCAACAACAATTTATCTCCTCTGAATGGTCCCAATTCTATAAGTGAATTTAACAAGGGTTTTTTTTCCTATTGAACTGAAGGCTCATGAATACATATCTTCTGTACACAAATATGGTAACATTATCCTTAATTCCTGTAGTGTGTTTTTCAAATGTATGTTGCACCGTTATTATTATTGTTTATTTTCCTTGTTTAGCTACTTCACTGTATATATGTTTTAATATTATACTTTTATTATTATTATTATTTT
>NW_015162543.1:0-1224 GCF_001447785.1 Gekko japonicus | reverse complement strand
TTACATGTGTTAAGATGTGTGTATTTAAGCATAATTTTACGCTGTTCTCGATTTTACTGTTAACCTTTTGTCTAAAAACATTAAAAATCTTTAAATAAAAAAAAACCCCTTAAAGTATGCATATACACCTAGAGCAGGCTTCCCAGACTCCAGGTGGGTCCTGGAGATCTCCCGGAATTACAACTGATTTCCAAACTACAGAGATAACCCCCCCAGGAGAAAAGGGTGGCTTTGGATACTGGACTCTATGGCATTATACCCCACTGAGATCCTTCCCCTCCCCAAACTCCGGCCTCCCCAGGTTCCACCCCCAAATAACCAGGAATTTCCCAACCCAAAGATGGCAACCCTAACCTAGAGGGAAGGGGGGGTATCACCTACCCCATCAACAGTCCTGTGCACATAGGTTCCTCCCAGCCATTGGGAATGCTACAAAAACCAGACTCCTGATCCCATGTATAGTGCAGAAACTCATGTGTGGTAGCCTTCAGCTTAATGACCTTCAGCTGTCACGCGGAGGGCACCACCCAAGGGTGCAATCCTGCTCCGTTCTACATATGCACGTGGTCTACAGCTCTGGATACCTGCACAGGGCTTCAGGGAATGGCAGATTAAGGATTCAACTGTTGAATATGGTTTCGGGTGGGTCGCTGTGTTGGTCTGCGGCAGAAGATCTACATCCAAGCCCAGCAGCACCTTGAAGGCCAACCCTGGAAATCTTATTGGTCTTTGAGGTGCTACTGGACTTGGATCTAGCTCAGTCATTGGACATGAAATTCACCTGGTTTTAAATATGGAGTTCCCCTAACTGGCCCGGACTAGGTTTGTAGACTGGGGACACTTGCAGCCACATTAATAACCACTGGACGATCTCTTCCCACCACAATGAGATCAAGAAGTTCTCCTTGCTGGGTCTGTCGGTGGCCCATCTTGTCTGTTTGGCACGACCAGGGCCGAGACGATAATCCCTGTGTTCACCCCCATTCCTGTTTTACACATTTGTGCTACGATCCACTCCTGTTTAATCCATGTTTAACTTGGAGAGTTAATTGAGAGAACGTCTAAAACCAGTTCTGAGTTGGGAGCACGCAACAGGTCGATGCAACTTTCCGTGCCTTGATCTGTACCCTCCCCAACACTGCATGTAAGTAAAACACTACAATGAAACACTGCTAGCCTTGGTCATGGGCGTGATTGCTAGCAGGGGTCGTTTCGTAGAAAAAG
>NW_015162542.1:326427-328480 GCF_001447785.1 Gekko japonicus | reverse complement strand
GTTCCCCCCCGAAATGACCTCTGGGTCAGTCGATGCTGGGACCCTGATCGCAGCACTCCCTGGGGAACGTGTGGGGAAAGGCAGTCCCTCAGGTAGGTCGGTCCCTGACCATAAAGGGCTTTAAAGGTAAGAACCAGCACCTTGAAGCAAATTCGGTATGCTATCGGTAGCCAGTGCAATGCCTTCAGCACAGGCCGGATGTGCTCCCGCATTGGGAGGCCCATTAGAAGCCCTGGCTGCAGCATTTTGCACCAGTTGTAGCTTCCAGATTTGCAACAAGGGCAGCCCCATGTAGAGAGCATTACAGTAGTTTGGTGAGGGAAGAGGTATCATCCTCGTCAGCCCCCTCGTGGCCACAGGCCTGCCCCTGGGCCCCTCTCAAAGCAGTACAGCAAGCCACCCACGCTAGTTCCCAAACTCTTGGAAGAGTCCTTCGCCTCACAAGACTTCAGCCACCCTTTCAACCAAAAATGGCAACCCGGTTCTTGCGAGAGAAAGCCCATCAGAGTTCTGGAATCTCCAGAGCGGGGCTTCCTAGTCTTTTTGAACCTGCAAGCACATTTGGGATTCTGACACTGCATGGTGGGCGAGGAAACAAAATGGCTGCTGCAGAACGGCTCCGGCAGGAAGCAGGGCCGGCCACGAAACACAGCTTAACTTCAGTCACACAGCGCGGATCCGTGTGCTGCGGTGGCAGCCAAAGCAAGATTTTTTTAAAAATCTCCACAGCCAATCAAATCTCCAATAGCCAATCAGAAGCCTTGCTGGGCAGAATCCCCACCTGGCCCCGCCCACTTCCTGAAAACATTTGGCGGGCACCAAAAAAAGGTGTCGGCAGGGGCCCACAGGAGACCTACACCCCCCCACCCCCACTCTAGAGGGCATGAATGGTGTGCAGTGCTATTTTGAAGAGAGAAAGGGCAGTGAAGGAGGTACCAAGGATTCTCTCTTCCAACTCCTGTGTGGAGGAAGTGACCTCAGCTGTGAGGCAGGGAGAAAGTGATGGTGGAAGCTTATGCTCCCTCTGCCTTCAAGACACCTCAAGCTGCCACTGAGGAGTTGCATTCCTTGAGCATTCTGCCTCCCTTATGTAGGAGAAGAGATTGGATTTACACCCAGCCCTTCACTACCCAAGGGAGTCTCAGAGTGGCTTATAAATTCCTTTCCCTTCCCCTCCCTACAACAGACACCCTGTGAGGTCGGTGGGGCTGGGAGAGCTCTGACAGAAACTGCTCTTTTTATTTCAAGAACAGCTCTGACAGAACTATGGCTTGCCCAAGGTCATCCAGCAGGTGAAAGTGGAGGAGTGGGGAATCAAACCCGGTTCTCCCAGATTAGAGTCTGCGCACTTAACCATAAGAATATAAAAGACGCCAGTGTTGGATCAGGCCAAAGGCCCATCCAGTCCAACACTGTCACACAGTGGCCAAAAATACCAGGTGCCATCAGGAGGTCCACCAGTAGGGCCAGGACATTAGAAGCCCTCCCACGGTTGCCCCCCCAAGAAGACAGAGCATCACTTGCCCCAGAGTCCCTATCTATACCTTGTGGCTAATAGCCACTGATGGACCTCTGCTCCATATGTTTATCCAGTTCCCTTTTGAAGCTGTCCATGCTTGTAGCCGCCGCCACCTCCTGTGGCAGTGAATTCCATGTGTGAATCACTCTTTGGGTGAAGAAGTACTTCCTTTTATCTGTTCTAACCCGACTGCTCAGCAATTTCATGGAGTGCCCACAAGTTCTTGTATTGTGAGAAAGGGAGAAAAGGACCTCTTTCTCGACCTGCTCTATCCCATGCATAATCTTATAAACCTCAATCATGTCACCCCTCAGTCGTCGTTTCTCCAAGCTGAAGAGCCCTAAGCGCCTTAACCTTTCCTCATAGGGAAAGTGTTCCAACCCTTTTATCATTCGAGTTGCCCTTTTCTGCACTTTTTCCAAAGCTATAATATCCTTTTTAAGGTGTGGTGACCACTACGCCAAACTGGCATAGAAGAGATTGGATTTATACCCTGCCCTTCACAGAGTCTCAGAGCGGCTTACAATCTCCTTT
>NW_015162542.1:323367-323496 GCF_001447785.1 Gekko japonicus | reverse complement strand
AGAGAAACTGAGACATCAACATGAGAGAGAGAGCAAATACCAGCCAATTTGAAAAAAGAAGGCTTCTAGCCAGATAAAAATAGTGACTGGTTGCTACCACTAGAAATGAATTAATTGGCTTGCTCCCCA
>NW_015162542.1:319166-323202 GCF_001447785.1 Gekko japonicus | reverse complement strand
TGTTAGACTTTCCCTTGAAAATGTCAGAATTTCCTAAGCAATATTGTAAAAGTCTTAATAGATACACAAATTGATGTTCATAAGAATCATTAAATATTGTCAGTTTTATCACAGTGCCATCTGGAAGTTGGCAACCCTAAATAGACCTGACCCAAAGAGATCGGTGGGAACCAGGGAGAAAGTCCTTCTCTTCCTGGAACAAGGCTCCTCACTCATCATTCAGTTCCCTTCCTCTCTTGCATGGTAGACCCAACGTTTGAGCTCTGGATTTCTTGGCACTTCAGCAGTGGAGCTTGTTTCGATGGGAGCCCTTAACCTCACCCACATGCAAGAAGTACCCGGTTACCATGGTTTGTGTTATCGCAAACCATGTCTGTGACGTCGGTCTGATTCATGTGTGTGAATTTCCCTCCCATTTCCCATAATTGATAAAGAGAGAATGATCGATCAATTTTTTTTGTTAGTGACTGTAAGTTCCCTTGCTCGAAAGCCAGTCGAATCCGACTCTAGGGTTGCGATGCTCATCTCCGTTTCCAAGCCGAAGAGCCAGCGCTGTCCGAAGATGTTTCCATGGTCATGTGGCCGGCATGACTAAACACCAAGGCGCACGGAACGCTGTTCCATTCCCACTGACGTGGTACCTATTTATCTACTTGCAATTTCTTGCTTTCGAACTGCTAGGTTGGCGGGAGCTGGAACTAGAGACGGGAGCTCACTCTGTCATGCGGCACACTCGGGTCTCGAACTGCTGAACTACTGACCTTCCACAGCCTGCAGTTCAGCATCTTAACCACTCGAGCCACCGCAGCTCCACTGTGACTGTGAGAACACTTACATTAATTTGGGTTAAAGGGACATACCTTTGGAACTGAGAATGTAGGGTTCCCCTAGAATTGTTCACACGCTCTTAAGGTTTTCCTGTGCAGAGAATTTTATAAAACAAATTGTCCAATGTTGACCTGTTGCTTATAGCTTGTGTTGGTGACTATGAGGACTGAGCTAGGGCATATTTGTTTCTTATCAACAGATGGAATCAAAATTAAAATATAATAATTTTTGTTGTTATTGTTAATAATTAAAAAATGCTCGCATTGTTCCTCAGGAATCTACCAGATAATGACGATGACTCATTTCTTCATTGTGAGAAAAGCTATTTGAGCCTGAGAGGAATTTCCTGCCCAAGACTCAGTCGCTGGTATGGGCCCTGTAAACCCTTCCATGGCAAGCCATTCTCTCTCTGTCAGGAGTCTGAAAACTCACACAATTAGTCACGCTGCCCTCTCCTGGCCTTTTCCTTCTCAGCTGATCCAGCTGACTCACAGCCAGGTTCTTCAACACACATGATGAAGGTTGTGTATTGGTTCTGGGTGCGTGCCTGCCTTCCGTTTGCTGCAAAGACCATAGACCAACAGCACTAGCGAAGCAGCCCTGGCTTCTGTACGAAGGACGCATGGTTTAAAGTTAGTTCCTGGTGGTCAGCCGTTGTTGGTCTGAAGCAGTAGAACAAAGTTAGAGTCCAGTGGCACCTTTAAGACCAACAAAGGTAGACCAACGAAGACCAACAAAGAGAGGGCTTCTAATGTCCTGGCCCCACTGGTGGACCTCCTGATGGCACCTTGTTCAATGAAACTCTCTTGATTGATTAAAATATGCCCCCAATTAATCTAGCAGAAGATCTATGTTTAAAAATGGTTAACCTTTTAAAGATTTTACCTGTAATCTGTGGTGTTGGTTAATAATAGGGTTGTAGTGGTTAGAACTTTGGTCTAGGATCAGGAAGATCCAGGTTTAAATTCCCACTCTGGTATGGAAGTTTGCTGGGTGACCTTGGGCCAGTCATGCACTCTCAGACTAACTGCTCCACAGGATTGTTGTGAGGCTAAAGTGGAAGAGAGACGGAAACGAGGTAAGCCATTTTGGGTCCCCATTGGAGAGAAAGACGGTATAAATGAAAATAATTAATAATACTAGTGTTAAAAAGGTAAAGGTTCCCTTGCTTGAAAGCCAGTCGAATCCGACTCTTAAGGTTGCGGTGCTCATCTCCGTTTCAAAGCCGAAGAGCCAGCGCTGTCCGAAGATGTTTCCGTGGTCATGTGGCCGGCATGACTAAACACCAAAACCACAACAGATGGCAGGTGCCATCTTAGGAAAGTATTCCTCCTCTCTCATTCAGAGGGAACACATCTTCCAGGATGGTGTCTCTTGTGACATGTATACATAAACTTGGTCCTCAGAACTGTGGTTTTATTCACATCCAAAATTTTGTAGATTTATTCTCCAATGTGAATATTCTATCAGAAACTCAGCAGAACTTGACATGCTTTGTAGATGCGTCTTGAAAATGGCATGACATGATTTTTAAAATGGATTTTGGAATCATACAGACTGTTTCTATCCAGCCATAAATTTTAGATACGTTTGTGGCTGACAGAAATGGCTCAGCAGGGGCTGTGTCTGCCTGTCTGATGTTTTAAAGAGCTTGCCACATGAGCTAACAAGCTAAGACAGAATGAGAAAGAAGCACAGCTTTTACCTCAGTTTCCTACAAAACATGCATCTGGGGAATGTGGAAAATATAATTGGCAGTCGGGTTGCCACCTCCAGTTTGGGGGATACCTGGAGATTGGGGGGTGGAGCCTGAAGAAGATGGGGTTTGGAGAGGGGGGGGGGCCTTCAGTGAAGTACAATACCATACCATAGAATCCACCCTCCAAAGCGGCCATTTTCTTTGGGTGAACTGATCTCTGTCACCTGAAGAGCAATTGTCATCCTAGGAGATCTCTGGCCACCACCTGGAGGTTGGCAACCCAATGGGAGTCTGTCTACTGTGTTCCGTTACCTCAACTCTGACTTGAGACAGTGAATTCAAAGTTGACATGTGAAGCTGGAATGAGAACGAAAGTGAGGGAAGAAATGTGATTTGATGTAAATCTGCCTTGGGTCCCTTTAGGAAAGGTAAGACAATAGGTAACATGATAAATAAATAAATAAAAATAAAATGTTATTCTAAGATGTTATTCCAAAATGTTATCCCTAACTTATTCAATAATTAAAAGAAGAGATCAGGGCCCTGCAGGACCTTTTACAGGGCCTGCAAGCCTGGTTCATCCACCAGGCTTTCAGCTAAGGAGCTGCCACCCCTGCCGCCGCCACCACCACCAACATCATCACTAAAGAAAGACAGAGCCCTGTGCCCGACTCCACCATTACAGCCTGTGCCAGCCGCATATCTCTATATAATAACCCTCTTAGTGCACTGGCCGTTTCCAGCTCTCCCATTGGCTGTGCAATGCACTCCATCAGCCATTGGCCCATCAGCCGCCGCTCAAGAGTACTTGCGTGCCATTGACTAGGTGCTGGGTCCACTCCTCTTCCCCACCCACTCCCACTTCAGCCACTGTTCCCTGTCAGAATAACTGTCAATGGCTGCTTGGCTCCTGTGGGACTATTCCCTCAGTGGCTGTGGCTAGGCAACCAAGCTTGGTTCTGTCAGTAAAAAGACAAAGGAAGGAAACCTTTTCCAGGCCTTTGTGAGGAACTCATTGGGGCCAGTCCTGACTAGGGTTGCCAGCTCCAAGTTGGGAAATTCCTGGATATTCTGTGTCTAAGGAAGCCAGAGTTGGGGGGGGGAGAGGCCTCAGCTGAACAGAATGCCACAGAGGCCACTCTCCAGGGGGAGAGAGAGATCTATTGTCTGGAGTTCAGTTGTGATACCAGGTGATACCAGACAACAGAGATCAGTTCCCCTGGAGAAAATGGTTAATTGGAGGGTAGACCTTATGGCATTATCCCCTGCTGAGTCCTTCTGCCCCCCCCAATGCTGCCCTCCACTGGATCCGCCCCCCAAATCTCCAGGTATTTCCCTACTCAGAGCTGGCAAACCTACTTTCCCCTCAGTGCCTGATGCTAAGCAACCAAGGGTCGTTCTGTCAGTAAAAGGCCCTTTCCACACCTATTTTGGCCTTTGGGAGAAAACTCATTGGGGCCAGTCCTGACTAGAGTTGCTAGCTCCTGGTAGGGAAATTCCTGCAGAATT
>NW_015162542.1:267249-318690 GCF_001447785.1 Gekko japonicus | reverse complement strand
CAGTTCTGCAGAGGGAAAATGGTCATTATACCTTGCTGAGGTCACCACAGCAAATTGACACTGAGTGCAGAAGGCCGGGGCACTCTCCAAGAGCCTCTTTTTAGAGTCAGTTGTATTTATTTCCACAATGGGCCTTATTCCTAGTATATGATAAAGATCGAGAAGCTGATGAACAAAGCAGGCCAGAGACCTTATTAACATAACTGTTGCCGCCATCCCTAAGTTATTAGTTTACAACCGGCTAGCACTTTATGATATTGGAATGTTTAGATGGTTTTATTTATGTTATAATTGTTCTTATGTTTTATTTTTTGTAAGCCGCCTTGAGCCTGCTTTGGTGGGGACGGCAGGGTATAAATCAAATAAATAAATACCTCTCTTTCACCTGTCGCTGGATTCCCACCCCACTCCCATCTTTCAAAAACAAAAGTACTACAAGGATAAGAACATTCTGTGCATAAGTCACTGCCATGTTTTAATCAAGCGGATAGAAGGGGCTGCTGTCATCCACGCTCAGAACGTGGTCCCGTGAAGAAGAAAACGTGTTAGAGGTTCATTGGCTATCGATATGGTCAATGTAGGATTGGGTTGTCATAGTTACTGCCGTCAGCAAGGCCAAAGCCTTTGTGGCCATGTCCACACAGAAAGACTTCGATCAGCTTTGACTAAGACTGCACTGACGCCTGGGAAATGTGTGAGCTTGTAGGATATGCTGTCTCCATTGAGCTTAGTCATTTTGAATACTACCGGTATCAGGATCTCCCCTGGTCCACGCTCAGTTTGGGAGGAAGACATCTTGGAAGATGAGGAAGACCCCCTCAAAGGCCAAGGAGTCCACTGTGGTCCACATTAGATCCAAGACACCTAGCACCCCAGAACGCTGGGGAAGACCCCCGGCCTTCTCTGCCTCAGCAGGCTCTCACTCCAAAGTGAAATGAGCAAGAGTCCAGTAGCACCTTAAAGACTAACAAAATTTGGGAGAGGGGATGAGCTTTCATGAGTCGCTGCTCACTTCTTCAGAAGGAGTGAGCAGTGACTCACGAAAGCACATCATCCCCTGCCACAGAATTTGTTAGATGCTGTGATGGAACAGGCCTGCTTTGACTTACAGACCCTGTTCTGCCAACGCACACACACACACCCCGATCAACAACCAGAAGGACCAAGAAAAGTTGGTCATAATGGCATCCTCTGTCCGTGGTTCTAAAACTTACTCTACTAGATGTTGAAAAAGAGTAGATATGTATAAACGTAAGACAGTTACACAAGGCTCTAAAACTGTGCCGTTACCTCAGGCTCCCTGCCGCCAGACAGACAGCCAGGCCTAGCCGCATGTTCAAGATGGCCGCCAGCCTGCTGACCAGAGCTCAGCACTCTGTCCTCTTCCAAGGACCAACACCGAGAGCCCCTCCCTCCTGGAAGCCAACACTTTTATAAAACCTCTGACTCCACACATTTTACATCACTCCCTATCCTTCTTGACCTGGTCGGCCCATGTGCATTCTGGGAAATCTCCATGAGTCCCCTGGAGATTCCCAACACCAATATTAACATCAATATTAACGTCAACAGCATTATTAACAGCCCACATAACCCAGGCTACGATGGGAGCTGACTGCCCGTTTGTTGGATGCTGTTTATGCCCGCCACTGTGTATGAATTATCTTAGCACTGGCACTTTGAAATGTTTTATACTTACGTTGTAATGATTTTATCTAAATTTGCTTTAGCTATGTTATATCCTATGTAAGCCGCCCTGAGCCTGCCACAATGGGAAGGGCGGGGCAGAAATTAAATAATAAATAAATAAATACCTCAGGAACCTTGCAAGCCGAGTCATCTGCACGACTATGGCTGGTACCTGACCTACCTTCCTGCCCTTTCAGAGAGAAGAGGGGGAAAAACCACTTTCAGAAAAGCCAGAGAAATACTGAAAGGAAAGCAAATTTATTTATTTATTTCATTCAGTTTGTATCCCGCTCACCCCCTTAGGGCTCTGAGCGGCTTACATGTTTCAATTAACACAAATCTGGCCTGCTGCAACGCTCCGCCTCCGCGCTTGTTGGTCCGGCCTCCTTCGCTCACTTTTTGCCTCGCCAGCCGCCGTACTTCACCGCCGCCCAGCGCTCACCACTGCCGCCGCTAGACAAGGGACGGGTGCCCCCCCCCGCTCTAGTAGCAGGTACCCATTTGTCTATTCGCCCTTTAACGGGCTTTCGAGCCGCTGGGTGGGCGGGAGCTGGGACATAGGGCCGAGAGCTCACCCCGGCCACGGTGGGGCTCGAACAGCCGAAGCTGTTCAGTCAGATGTTAATGCAGGCTTCACTTACTGCCTGTGCCACCGCTCCCTTGAGAGCTGAAGGGATGACAATCGATGTAGAACTTTTTAAACACAAGGCGGGATGTGCAAGGTGAAAGTGGGTGTGGGATGAAAAAGATACCGCAAGAGAGAGGCGCTGTGAAAGCGAAGGAAACCACCGGTGCATAAAAGGCCAGCCATAGAGCAGAGTAGCCTGGAAGGTTTTGCTTTTGTTTGTTTTTTTGCCCAGCTGCAGTAGCTGAGTACCCTCTAATGGCCTGCCTGAGGAACTGCAGAAATCCAGGCAAAACCAGCTGAGCTCACTTGCTCTACAAGAGGCCAAGCTTTGAAGAGGAAACACAAGTGGCTGGCATAGGCTCCACTCACCCTCTTTGCCTTGGTGTATAATTGTGCCACATGACCACGGAAACGTCTTCGGACAGCGCTGGCTCTTTGGCTTTGAAACGGAAATGAGCATCGCAACCCTAGAGTCGGATTCGACTGGCTTTCGAGCAAGGGAACCTTTACCTTTACTATAATTGTGCAATCTGAAGAGGAAACAAAGTAATTATGCTTTGGTGTGTAACTGTTGTGGAAACTCGAGCTGTAGTGTTAGGAGAGTCAAACAACAAATATATACACTGCAAAAACCTTATTTAGAAGTTAAAGTGTTCTGTATGTTCCATCTTATAAAGTGCACTGTGTATTATTCATAATTTTCTAAATCAGGTTCATTACATGCAATATCAATAATAATAATCTGTTTCTACAATCTAATAGCTACCAGTCGATTTACATCCTTTTTACACAATCAACCCCTGCTTCTCCTTGCTTGAAAGTCTTCTAAAGGGGCAGCCTTGAGAAAGACAGGAGCGCTTGGTCTATGAGTGTCAGCTGCTTAATGGGCCTTTTGTAGGACCAGCAACAAACATCAATATTAAACTTCAATGTAACCACAAAAGGAAACTTCCCCCTTTAGAAGACTTTCAAGCAACGAGAAGCGGGTGTACAATTCTAGAAACTCCCATTGGGGTTGATTGTGTAAAAAGGATGTAAATTGACCGGTAGCTATTAGATTGTACAAACTGATTATTATTGTTGATATTGCATGTAATGAACCTGTTTTAGAATATTATGAATAATACACAATGCACTTTATAAGATGGAACATATAGAACACTTTAACTTATAATTTTTTTGCAGTTTATATATTTGTTGTTTGGTGTTAGGGTTGCCAAGTTGATTTTTCCTACTGGCGGGGGAGCCTTGCTGGCCTTCGGGAGCTTTCCGTTGATCCGCGTGACGCGCGACGTCGAACACGTTGAGGGCATGGCCCCGATCGTCGGAGGGAAAACCATAGAGTTTTCCCTCCGGCGATCGGGGCCACGCCCCCAATGTGATTGATGTGGTTGCGTCACCTCTGGTGACGCAGCCAAGCTGCGCTTTGGGGGGCGGAGTTCCCCTCAGGGCCCGATTCTGCGGCAGCGGAAATTGGGTCTCCGAAGCAGGGGTTTACCCGCCCCCACTTGGCAGCCCTATTTGGTGTATAATTGGGCAGACAGCTGTTTCTCCTCGAGATGACAAATTTGGCACCTCTTCAGAGCAAGTCTTAACAGGGTGACAACACCCCCCTAAATCTGTTGACATCAATGGACATAGAAGGGTGTAACCCTGTTAGGGACAGCACTTAGTTGCTGGTGCCAAAAGTCTGGGATCCCACTCAGGCTCAACAGATTTCACCAAGAGCTTCCCAGCTTTTTCCAGACACATGCAACCCTTAAGCTGTCTTTACTTTTATCTCTTTCTGCCGAAGACTACAACCTTCTGCATGCTTACTTGGAAGTAACCTCCATCAGGGCTCTTTTTGTAGAAAAAGCCCAGCAGGAACTCATTAGCATAATAGGCCACACCCAACAGCGGGAACTCATTAGCATATTGGGCCACACCCCTGACAGCACAGCTCATTAGCACATTAGGCCGCACCCCCATGCCACCAGAAGTGTGGTCTTTCAGCCACACCCACCTTTTGCTTCTTATTCTGTTTACCTTGTTTGTTGTCAAAACCCAGGGCCTTTTTTTGTAGCAGGGACTCCTTTGCATGTTAGGCCACACACCCCTAATGTAGCCAATCCTAATGAGTTCCTGCTGTTGGGTGTGGCCTATTATGCTAATGAGTTCCTGCTGGGCGTGGCCAACTTGGGAGCCAGCTGGAACTCTGTTCCTGTGCGTTCCTGCCCCAAAATAGCCCTGACCTCCATCAAAGTCAGCAGGACACAGGCACCCAAGTAAGCGTAGGTAAGAGCAAGCTACACTCCTGTGCATATTTACTTCAAAGCAGTTCCCACTGAAGCTACAGTTCTTGGATCAAATCCAGTCACGTGACGCACCAGCAGGAGATGGGAGGGACGGAGGGTTGCCAGATCCAGTTTGGGAAACTCCTGGAAATTGGAGGACGGCGCCTGGGGAGGGCGGGGACCTCAGTGGAGTACGATGCCACAGAGTCTACCCTCCAGAGTATCCATTTTCTCCAAGGGAACTGATCTCTGCAGTCTGGAGCTGTAAGTCCAAGCAATCCCCAGGTCCCATCTGGAGGCTGGCATCCCTGTAAAGCCCAAACCATTTTCTAAGAAATCGATTGCACTTATTTAAACAAAATTTATTTCCAAGGGAGCATAGTCAGCCATTCTTTCCCTCCCTTGCACTGGCTGAGATCCAGAAGGGATCCTGACCTCAAGCCAAGGTTCTTGAGGAACAGCTCTGAGTTTCAGTTTCATTTCAGGACAAATCCAGCTGGTAAGTTTCATTTCTCTTTCTGCACACAGGTCGCCTCCCATCACATTTACAGTTGTAAAAGTGCCATCCATGTCCCTTTCCTTTAGCCATTCAGTTTCCTTTCTAACTCCCTGTGTTTGCTGATTATGATAATTACGGTTGTTAATCTCTCCTTATATATAATTGAGTAGTGGTCCCACAACGTTCTATGCACTCCAAAATCAGTTGGCTCCGTGATGTGTCAGTCACAAGGTGTCTCTATCCACTGGCTGTGTTGCCTGAGTTCTCTCCCACCCACTGCAGCCTAGGCCATTCTTCTCTGATTGGGCCAGCGTTTCAAGGTCATTTGCATATGGAAGCTGATTGGATTTAACTCCGTTCCTCAGCTCAAACCCCCCCCCCCCGCAAGACAGTCAGAACTGTCAGTTGCATATGGGACCTGGTGTATTTTGAGGTGAAATATGTCCTCACTCACAACACATCACTTCCCCTTCAAAAGAAACAAACCCAATAACACAATCATGCCACACCACAAAAAAGACAGATCACACCACACGCAGAATACCACAAGGCAAAAAAATGATAGGAACAGGTGCCAGCAGTCACCCCATTACTGCCACAGATATGCAGATATGTGGCAGTCAGGGCTTCAGAGCACGGTGGGGGCTGCTGGTGGGGGGGAAATGGAAAGCTGATCAATGAGGGGGGAAGGTAGATTGATGCTTGGTTGGGAAGTAGATAGGGTTGCCAACTTCAGATAGGAAAATCCTGGAGATTTGAGAGATGGAGCATGGAGAGGGTGAGGTTTGAGGAGTGGGGCCTCAGACAGGCACAAAACAATAGACTCTGCCCCCCAAACCAGCCATTCCGTAATGGGGAACCACTGTTGCCAATCTCCAGGTGGGGGCTGGAGATCACTCAAAATTACAACTGCTCTCCAGATGGCATCGCTCCGTTCCCCTGGAGAAAATGGTGGACTCTGTGTCCTTATGCCCTGCTTAGGTTGCCATGGCAAATTGATTCTGAGTGCCCACAGCCTTGGCACTCCCAGAGCCTCTTTCTAGCGCTCATTGTATTTATTTCCACAATGGGCCTTATTCCTAGTATTATGATAATTACGGTTATGATGTTAGCATAAGGACTGCAAGGGACATCTCATTTCACCCTCTCCCGCTATTCTCGCTTTCCCTTCCCTGAAAGCCCCCACATCCACTCCCCTTTTCCTGCCTCCTTCCCTTCTCCTCCCCCCACCAGCCAGCCTGCGTTTATCAGCCCCCCGTCTTCAGTTGTCCCCCCCCTTCCCTATCACTAGCAGCCTCGACCCAGGACAAGTATGGCCCAGTTGCACTGGGCCAGTTGCCGGGCCAAGCCCAGTTAACCTGTGAACAACCTGCAAGGACTAGTGGGGGGAGGCTCATTTTCCCTTGTATCACTTTCCCCAAACTATTTCCTCTTTCCTTCCTCCTGGCAAACCCCCACAGGCCAGTAACTACCGTGGGGCATTTGGGGGCCCACCCCCTTAATTAAATGCCCTGCCCCACAAATAGCCATTCCAGAAACTTTTTTTGGGGAATATGTGCATATGTGTGCGTAGAAACCTTATTTATTAGGAGAGACACCCCCACACCCCCCAGCAGCAGCCATCTCCCTCCCACTGTGGAATTGGGCAGCCAGGTAAGTTGCAGAGACACCCGGGCCCCCAGTCCAAAACAGTCCAGTGGCACCTTTAAGACCAAGTTTTATTCAGGTACAGCCTCTCCCTCTTCTGCGAGGGCAGATCTGCACGTCCCCCCGCCCCCAATAGCTAGCAATCCAAAACAGTCCAGTGGAGCCTGAGCAGTGGGTGTTGCCTTCTGACACACTTCCGGTGATGTCAGGGGGTGTGGCATATGCAAATAATTTATGCCAATGAGTTATGCTAATGAGCTCCTGCACGTCTTTTTCTACGAAATGACCCCTGGCTGTGGGATTCAAGAAGGCCGGGGGCCACCTCCCCATCTCACCTTGCCATGGATGGGGGCCACCTTCCCCATCATGCCTTGCTGCAGGTGGGACAAGGGCTGTCTGGCCTCGGCGTGGGTAGGGCAGGGACCATCCTCCTCATTTGCCATGGGCAGGGGTGGTCTCCCCCATCTTGCCTTGGTATGCGGAGACTGGGTGCCGTTTCCTCTGGCGGGACAAGCTGGAGGCTGCCTCTCCAACTCTCCTCATCAGAGGCAGGGTGGAGGCAGCTTCTCTATCTCCCCTTGCCACAGGCGGGACAGGGGGCCATCTCCTTTATCTCACTGCAAGTGGGGGCCGTTTCCCCGTCTTGCCTTGCAAAGGGAAGGCTGGGTGCTGCCTCCCCCCCCCCCATCTTGCCTCAGGTGGGCCAGGCACTACCTCCTTTACCTTGTCTTTTGTTGTCAGAAACCAAGTATGTTGTGGTTGCCTAGCAACCACTAAGGGCATCTGTTTCTTAAAGCTACGAGCACTACTTCTATCATTTTGTGGTTTTTAACCCTACCAGTTATTTATTTTAGATTTCAGATTTTTTTTTTCCTGCAAACCTGCAGTATTTTTTCAGGTTTGCAGAATGATCTGTCTCAACTCTTCATGGGTCCAGTCTCTGGATTTAAGATTTGGCTGACTTTGGCTATTTGAATGGGTTGGCAGAAAGCACTGATGGGCTCTGGTGTTCCCAGCTCTTCCCTCCACAGCATCCTCTTGTGACACCGGGAAAGTTTATTCTGGGGTCAGAGGACTATCACTGGAGTAAGAGCCACATGGGTTGGTGTCATGGGTCCTGGCTCTGCTGAGGTTGACTATTCCTCACATGAGGAAGAGGTACGGAGCCTCCTCTGGAGTCAGCCCAGAAGAGGAACCTGAGGGAGAAGAGGCCCCAGCATCTGCGCAGGAGGGGCAGCAAAGCGAAGAGACTGAGGTGCAGTCAGAGGGAGAGTCTGGTCCAGAGCCTGGCCTAGCACCCCCAGCTGGAGACACCTCGAGGTCAGAATCCCCACCTAGCTCACCTGTCTCAGACGCAAGGCACGGCAGCGTCTGGATGTGCAAGAGAGAAGGAGGAGTGCCAGACTTCGGCTGCTGCAAAGGCAACATGAGGGGCTGCAAGTCTTTGCAGGTCGCCTCCCAGGGAAGGGAGGATCTGGTCATAAGCAACCATGTTCACCTGCCTCAGTGTGGATGCAACCGTGCAATCTCGGACCTTGTCCCGGCTGCCAGTCTCCGCCCCTTGCTCCTGAAAATTCTGACTGATTTCCCGGCATTCTGATCCTCAGCTCTGTTTCTCGGCTTGCTTTTGGACTGCGTATCCAGCTTTCGGTGAAGTGTCTCTGTGGCTACCGGCCAAGACCCAGCAGAGTTGGGAAGATGCAGTGGGAAGGAGGACACATGAGGAAGAAGAAGAGAGAAGAGAAGAGATTGGATTTATACCCCGCCCTTCACTACCCAAGGGAGTCTCAGAACGGCTTACAAACTCCTTTCCCTTCCCCTCCCCACAATAGACACCCTGTGAGGGAGGTGGGGCTGAGAGAGCTCTGACAGAAACTGCTCTTTTTTTTTTTTCAAGAACAGCTCTTATCAGAACTACGGCTTGCCCAAGGTCATCCAGCCAGGTGCAAGTGGAGGAGTGGGGAATCAAACCCGGTTCTCCCAGATTAGAGTCCGCGCACTTAACCACTACACCAAATTTGCTGCCTTCCCTCTCCCCACTGTTGCCTCCTAGCCCATGTGGCTATTACTCTATGTGGTTATGCAATACCAGGAATAAACGGGTCCATGTGCTTAGAATGCGGAAGGTCCCAGGTTCAATCCTGGGCATTCCCAGTTAAAAGGATCAGGTGGGTGATGTGAAAGAATTCTGCCTGAGACCCTGAAGGGTGGCTGCCAGTCACTGTGGACAGTACCTAGAACTACAGAATCATAGAGTTCGAAGGGACCTCCAGGGTCATCTAGTCCAACCCCCTGCACAAGGCAGGAAATTCATAAATACCTCCCCTTGCACACCCCCAAGTGTCTGCTGTTCCACGCCCAGAAGATGACAAAATGTTGGGGTATTCTTAATTTTAAAGTAAATCAGCAGATGTTCTGTTTAAATATAAAAGTTTACTACAACCTAGCATGGGGAAAAGGTACACGGGATGTAAAATAACAAAGAGCTAATATGCCTACATCCTTACAGCGAGACAGAACATGGCAGAAGAGAGCGAAGACTAACTTCTTCTTCTTGCTCAGGACAAAGAACCATAAAATGCTAATACTTGGCACTCTGGTCTCTGATCAGAACAACAAACTAGATCTGAAGTTACCGGGCTTTCTAACTCTCTAAACTGATTGGTTACAAACAAACATGTGATTTAACAAACATCATTAACCCAGTAAATACTGAAGAGGTGTTTTAACTTGTAACCAGGGGTCATTTCGTAGAAAAAGAGCTAGGGGAACTCATTAGCATAACTCAATAGCATATGCCACACCCCCTGACATCAGGGGCCCGGCGGTGGACCTGCAAGGCCGGCGGGAGTGCGAGGAAGCCCCGCCATGGCCCTCCCTGGCCCCAGGCAGGCAGGGGTGGGGAGAAGCGGGGAGGAAGCAACTTACAGGGGAACTGCGTTCCCCCGCGTCCCCCCCCCGAAATGACCTCTGCTTGTAACACAAAAGGAACCTTCAAGATCTCCAGCCAAACTGGCCTGGAGAAAAATTGCTTCCTGACCCCAAAATGGCGATCAGAATTCCCCTGGGCGTGTAAGGAAGGGGCCACGAGAACTAAACACTGATGCCCTTCCTGCCCTCCCTCTCATGGTCTGCCTAGGTCCAGAGTCAGCATTGCTGTCAGATGGCCATCCAGCCTCTGCTGGAAAACCTCCAAAGAAGGAGAGCCCACCGCCTCCCGAGGAAGCCTTACCATGACAGACCAAGTTCTGGTTCTATATACAGCTAAGTAGGACCTCGATTTCTCCCAGACTTACAACTGATCTACAGAGATCGGTTCCCCTGGAGATAATAGCAGCTTTGGAGGATGGACCCTGTGGGATCACCCCCCCACAGATCTCCCTCCCATCCTCAAACTCCACCCACCCTGATCACCGCCCCCAAATCTTGAATGATTTCCTAAATCAGAGTTGGCATCCCTGGCTTCCTCTACTCTTATTACAGGTACTATGTGGTCCTTAGGCGGACCGGGAAACAGAGTTCACTCACCCGGGCAGGCAGGCAGGAACCTGTTTCTCCCTTTGCACTTATAGTTTAGATAACTGGAATCCCATTCGACAAATGTAGAAGAAGAAGAGAAGAGATTGGAATTATACCCCGCCCTTCACTCCCCAAAGGAGTCTCAGAGCGGCTTACAAACTCCTTTCCCTTCCCCTTCCCCACAACAGACACCCTGTGAGGTAGAAGAAGAAGAAGAAGAGATTGGATTTATACCCCGGCCTTCACTACTCAATGGAGTCTCAGAGCGGCTTACAATCTCCTCTCCCTTCCCCTCCCCACAACAGACACCCTGTGAGGTGGGTGGGGCTGAGAGAGCTCTGACAGAAACTGCTCTTTTTCAAGGACAGCTGTGCCAGAGCTTGTGACTGACCCAAGGTCACATCAGCAGGTGCGAGTGGAGGAGTGGGGAGTCCAATGTTCCCTCTAAGCCGTGGAGTAGCAGAAATTCTACTTTGTGAGCTACTGGCATTGAAGTTGTGAGCGAGTGATTTGGCTACTGCATAAATTAGTTTGCTCTGGAGCCATCCGTCCTGATCTAAGACCTAAGACCTGATCTAAGATCTAAGATCTGTGAGCTGGAGGCCAGCTCACACTAACTCAGCTTAGAGGGAACACTGGTGGGGAATCAAACCCGGTTCTCCCAGATTAGAGTCCGCGCACTTAACCACTACACCAAACTGGCTCTAGACCATTTGTCCTCAAGCAGCAGATGCTGAGACATCATTAAAGCCCAGCAAACTGCCTATTCCTAGATTTCTACCATCACGGAGAGACATCATTTGAGGTTTGCAGTTAGTCACCAAAACGTCTTGTGTGTGTGTGTGGGGGGGTCATCTCTTCCTACAGTGGGGGTTCTCCCTGCATTAGAGAGCATCTGGCGTGAGAAGACTTCAGGAAGAAACGGAAAAGTGAAGATATATAGAAAACCTCTTATGACACAACCCATTGAAGTATTACTTGCATACCAGGATGGTGAGTTATTTACTTTAGGAGATAACAGCAGTTTCTTTGGAAAAGGGGAAGGCCCACAGGTCAGAGACAGAGAACACACTTCGCAGACATCCTGGCAGCAGCAAGTGGTGCTGAAGCAAGCAGGAGTGGCATCTGTGTACCCCATCGTATGTCCCCCATTGGTGTCGGAAGCACTAATAATTGCCCCTGGCTCCATAGAGTCATAAAGTCATAAAGTCCAGAACCCCCCTTCCCCTTCCCGTTTTCTCAGCCAAGTCACCCTGTAGCTATAACTAATGCTCCCTCTAAGGCATGGAGTCTTGTGAGCAAAGATTCTACTTTGTGAGCTCCTGGCATTAAAGTTGCAAGTGAGCGATTTGGCTGCTGCGTAAATGAGTTTGCTCTGGAGCCATCCTTCCCGAGCAAAGACAAAAATGGGTGCGCCGGAAGCTAAAGAACTGTGAGCTAGCTCACACTGACTCAGTTTAGAGGGAACCCCGGCTATAACCTGTGTCAGCTGGGAAAGAGGAGGAGGAGGAAGCCTCACCCTTCACTTGGAGGGTCAGAGTGGCTTACAATCTCCTTCCCTTCCTCTCCCTTCAACAGACACCCTGTGAGGTAGGTGGGGCTGAGAGAGCTCTGACTGAGAACTGCTCTTGAGAGAACAACACTGAGACTGACCCAAGGACACCCAACAGCTGCATGTGGAGGAGTGGGGGATCAAACCCTGTTCTCCAGAACTGAGTCTGCTACTCTTAACTGTTACACCAAACTGGAAAGACCCTTTTCAAGGACTAAGGGTGAAGGGGGAACGTGTCGCTCCGACCCCTCCTCATCTTTGCTGTGGCCATCCATCCCCTATTTCCCCTTTAAAGGGGGAAGCCCCGGGAGCTGTGCGCAGAACGAGTGCCTTGTTGCAATGGACTCTCCCTTGAAATACAGGGCACAGAAGGCACCCCGTGGGAGTAGCCTAGGCAAGAAATGAACTTTACAAGTCGAGGGAAACTATGTAATCGCCTATCACTGCTCGCTCCCTCTTGGATGCACAATCTAACGTGGCTCTAGATCAAATCGAGCCTGAGAAGCTAGAAGCTAAAACGACTAAACAGAAGCAATCGTACTTTGGTCACATTATGAGAAGACTCACTGGGAAAGATCATTATGCTAGTAAAATAGATTCAGGCGGGTAACCGTGTGGGTCTGAAGCCACAGAACAAAGTTTTGAGTTCAGAGGCCCATTTAAGACTGACAAAGTTTAATTCTGGGTATACACTTTTGTGCGCATGCACATTTCTTGGAGCTGCAGTGGCTCAAGTGGTTAAGACGCTGAACTGCAGGCTGTGGAAGGTCGGTAGTTCAGCAGTTCGAGACCCGCGTGTGCCGCATGACGGAGTGAGCCCCCGTCTCTAGTTCCAGCTCCTGCCAACCTAGCAGTTCGAAAGCAAGAAATTGCAAGTAGATAAATAGGGACCACTTCGGTGGGAAGGTAACAGCGTTCCGTGCACCTCGGTGTTCAGTCATGCGGCCACGGAAACGTCTTCGGACAGCGCTGGCTCTTCGGCTTGGAAACGGAGATGAGCACCGCAACCCTAGAGTCAGACTCGACTGGCTTTCAAGCAAGGGAACCTTTACCTTTAACCGTCTTCAGAGACATGCATGCACACGGAAGCTTATACTCAGAATTAAACTTTCTCGGTCTTAAAGGGGTTACCGGACTCAGGCCAAGAAGAGCTGAAGGCAGCGGGAAACGAGGAAGACCCAACATTGGACAGACTGACTCGATCAAGGAAACACAGCCCGGCCCCATAGCCACGGTGGGGCATTTCGGGGTGAAGCCCCACCACCCACGAGCCGTGCTGCCCCACCACCTGATGATGCCTGTTATGTCCGCTGACCGCCACTAGGCGCCAGCGATTTACTGCCAAGCTTAACTCACTCAGAACAATGGGGACTAGGCTTCTGGATTTTCCCTGGGGAACCAATAGGGACTTTGGCGGGAGGTTTAAACCCACCCAGGTACTGTATATAGTTGGCCAACCGGCCGCTGTTCTATGTTCTAGTTGCGTACCAGTAAACCATGCTGATCACTACATCTGTCTCTGTGGTTTCTACAGGCGTCTAACCCACTACACAACAATGCCAGACACCCAGGGGTCGATTCGTGGGGGATCGCCATTCCCCCGGGTGAGGTGCAGGGGGCGGGGCACACGACGCCCCACCCCCTGTTTCCGGTCGGGGTAAAATGGCAATTTGACGCACCCTGTAAGTGCTCAGGGTGGACGGGTGTTCCTTACAGCAGTTTGGACTGTATTTTGGTCCAATGCGGCTTCCCCCTGGCAGGGGGAATGACTGGCAGACATCAAGACCCAAGAGAGAGTTGAGATTGGTTGATCAAGTCTCGGAGGAGGCTTGTATTACACTTTGATCCCCTCTCCCGAAGCGGGCAAGCACATTCAGGGGGTGTGGCCTTCTGGTGATGTCAGGGGGTGTGGCATATGCTAATGAGTTATGCTAATGAGTTCCCCTAGCTCTTTTTCTACGAAACGACCCCTGCAGACACCCCCCCTCCCAGTGTACCCACTCCTGCAGTGGGGAGGCTGAAGAAAGAAAGGGAAGCACCCTGCAGCTTCTGGTCTGGTTTAACAGCTGAAAGGAGAGGAGTGAAACTGGCCAGAAGTGGCAAGGCAGCTTCCCTTCCCTTCCCCAGCCTCCCATCTGCCGGGAATGGGGCTGGGGAAGTTAAGAGAGAGAGAGAACTTTCCATGGAAAGGGGGGGGGGAGTTTGGTAATGGTGGCAGAAGCCAATCCCCCCAGGGTTGCCAGTCTCCAGGCGGTGGCTGGAGATCCCCTGGCATTACACCTGGTCTCCAGATGGACTCTATGGCATTGTTTCCCATTGAAGTCCCTCCGCACCCCAAACCCTGTGCTTCTCACGCTCCACCCCCAAAATCTCCAGTTATTTATTATTATTTTTAATTCCAGGTGGTCAGCCGTGTTGGTCTGAAGCAGTAGAACAAATTTCGAGTCCAGCGGCACCTTGAAGACCAACAAAGGTTTATTCAAACTAAGTTTGAACTCAACCTTCCATTCCAGTGTATCTGGAGAAGTGTGCCTTGCACACGAAAGCTCATACCTTGAATAAACCTTTGTTGGTCTTAAAGGTGCCTGGTAAAGGTAAAGGTTCCCTTGCTTGAAAGCCAGTTGAGTTCGACTCTAGGGTTGCGGTGCTCATCTCCGTTTCAAAGCCGAAGAGCCAGCGCTGTCCGAAGACGTTTCCGTGGTCCTGTGGCCGGCATGACTAAACACCAAGGCGCACGGAACGCTGTTACCTTCCCACTGAAGTGGTCCCTATTTATCTACTTGCAATTTCTTGCTTTCGAAGTGCTAGGTTGGCAGGAGCTGGAACTAGAGACGGGAGCTCACTCCGTCATGCGGCACACTCGGGTCTCGAACTGCTGAACGACCGACCTTCCACATGGTTCTACCCACCACCCCATTTCATGGTTTCCTGCATGTCCGCTCGGTCCATCAGTAGCCACCCGCTCTGTGTTAATCCGCCTTACGTCCAAGCGGGAATGACAGACTACAAATAACGTGAATTTTTTTAAAAAAAACCCACAATGAACGGGTGGACTATTTATTTATCAGATCTATACCCCGCCCTCCCCGCAAAGCAGGCTCAGGGCGGCTTCCATTTATTGAAGTTTAACCCCCCCCCCCCCCCCTTCCCAGTTTAATTGCCTGTCAACTGAGCTTGAGGGCGCCTCTTAGGACCCGGCGGGAAGCTCACCGCCGCCCTGCAGGGAGGGGGGGCCTCACGCTAAGCTACCGGAACGTCCGACGCTCACCACGGGCCCGCCTTCTCATTGGCTACCTCGGAGGGGTGTACCACTTTCCCTCCCTCCCTCGGCTGTTCGCGCTTTTTTTAATCCTCCCCCCTCTCAGTGAGCGCCTTCCACGGCGGGAGGGAGGGGTGGTGTCTGAGGGAAGAGCCCTCCTCGCGCCTCCCGTTTTCCCGCGTCCGGGTCCTCCTCAGGCGTTTCCTCCGCGGCCGCGCTGAGGCGAAGCGGCGGGCGGGACCAGCCGCCATTTTCCCCGCCGTCACCTGAGGCGGCGTCTCCTCCTCCGCGCCAGACCAGTCCCTTTCCCCTGAAGGAGGGCGGAGGAGGCGGAGATGAGCGGCGGCGGCGGCGTCTCCTCCTGACGCGCGGCCCCCCGGCGCGCCACTCCCGCCTTCCTCCTCCCGTCACCCCGAGGAGGATGCTGAAGATGAAGCTGCCGGCGAGGCAGCCTCAGGCCGGCCCGAGGGAGGCGGAGGAGGAGGAGGAGGAGGGCGACGAGGAGGAGAAGAGCCGCCGCTGCTGCTGCTGCCGCCACGCGGAGGGGCCGGCGGCGGTTGGGCGGCGGGAGCGCGGCGGCGGCGGAGGCGGCCTGTCGTGCCAGGCGAGGCGGCGGCGCGGGGCCGGCGCTGGGCCTCCCCCTCCTCCCCCTCCCAATCCCCGGGCGTGCGGCCTGGGCGTCGGCGTCGGGGGCGCCCGCGAGGCGGTGTACGAGTGGTTCGGTCTGGCGCTGGGCTCGGCGGCGCGGCTGGAGTTCGCCGTGGGGCTGCTCGACCTCCTCAACCCGCTGGAGCTGCGCTTCCTGGGCTCGTGCCTGGAGGAGCTGGCCCGCAAGGACTACCACTGCCTGCGCGACGCCGAGGCCAGGGCCAACGGCAGCACCCCCGCGACCACCGCCAACACCGGCAGCAACGCCCCCACCGGGCCGCAGCAGCCGCCTTCGCAGACCCCCGGCCCGCCGCCGCCTCCGCCGCCCTCCTCCTCCTCCTCCTCTCCCGCCCCTTCGGCCGGCTCCCCTCCCCCGCCGCCCCCGGGCGACAACGGCGGCAGCAGCGACTTCCGCGACCCGGCCGCCCGCTCCAAGCTCATCGTCTACTTGGCCCTGCTGGGCTCCGAGAACCGCGAGGCCGCCGCCCGCCTCCACCGGCTCCTGCCCCGCGTGGACGCCGTCTTGCAGAGCTGCCGGCCCCTCGGGGGCGAAGGGGAGGACGCCGGCCCCACGGACGCCGAGGAGGAGGCGGGCGGGCTGGGCTCGGCGGCCCGCGAGGAGCTGCTGCTGCTCTTCACCATGGCCTCCCTGCACCCGGCCTTCCCCTTCCACCAGAGGGTCACGCTCCGCGAGCACCTGGAGCGGCTGCGCGGGGCGCTCGGCCGCGACGCCGAGGAGGAGGAGGAGGAGGGGGACGGGGTCCCCTGCCGCGGGGGACGGGTAAGCCTGGCCTGCCTCCGTGCGCCTCAACCACACACACGCACCAACACCCCACCAGTGTTCCCTCTAAGCTGAGTTAGTGTGAGCCAGCTCACAGTTTAATAGCCTCCGGCTCACACGTTGTTTGTCTTAGCTCAGGAAGGGGGGCTCCAGAGCAAGGTAATTCATGCAGGAGCCAAATCGCTCGCTCACACAACTTTAACGTCGATAGCTCGCAAAGTAGACTTTTTGCTCACAAGACTCCACAGCTTAGAGGGAACATTGCACCCCACCGCTCCTTCATCACCCGGCGCTCCCAGGAGAGCGGGACGGCCCGCCTGGCCTAACGCCACACGCCATCCCCAAGCGAGGCTCTCCTGGGGGGTGGTAGATCAAGATGGGGCGCTGCTGTGTGTTGTCTGTAGCCTAGAAACCAGCCCAGAGCCCAGGAGCGCCTTGAAAGAGTGGCAGGGACAAGTCTGGCTGCTCACGGAAAAGAGCAAGAGTCCAGGAGCACCTTAAAAGACTAACCACATTTGTGGCAGGGGATGGGCTTCCTGAACCACTAGTTACTGAAAAGAGCCAGAGTCCCGGAGCACCTTAAAAGACTAAGGGAATTTGTGGCAAAGCATGAACTTTTGTGAGTCACTGCCACAGATCCTGTTAGTTTTTAAAGGTGTGCTCCTGGGACTCTTGCTCATCGGGGAGAAAAACTTTTCCTTTACGGCATAGTAGTTGGATATTTGGATTAGCGTAGACCACAGGAGTTTTCCCCTCGTATTTCCTTAAAACAACCCTCCCAATTACACTCACTGATGGGCAGGGGAAGCCAGTCTCTTATTTATATTAGTTGTAGAAAAGCATCCCGTCTCCAGCTCCTGCCAACCTAGCAGTTCGAAAGCAAGAAATTGCAAGTAGATAAATAGGTACCGCTTCGGTGGGAAGGGTTCTGTGCACCTTGGTGTTTAGTCATGCCGGCCACATGACCACAGAAACGTCTTCGGACAGCGCTGGCTCTTCAGCTTTGAAACGGAGATGAGCACCGCTACCCTAGAGTCGAACTCGACTGGCTTTCAAGCAAGGGAACCTTTACCTTTAGAAAAGCATAGGAGTCCAGTAGCACCTTAAAGACTGGCAATATTTATGGTAGGGTATGAGCTTTAGCAGTGGCTCTCAAAAGCTCCTCCCCTGCCACAAATTTTGTCTTTAGGGTGCTGCTGGTTTCTTGCTCTTTTATACTGCTACAGAAGACTGACATGGTGACCCATCTGGATCTTTACATTAAGTTGTAGTCTGTCTTTCTCAAGGGGATTGCATAGTGTAAGTAAATGCAGTCAACAGGATGAGGCATTTAATAAGCGATGTGATAGGACTGGGATTGCAGAAATCTGGCCAAAGCATAAGTATCAAGCATGTCGTTTTAAATGAGTAGTGAAGTAAAAGTACAGTACTCTAACAGGATAAGACATACGGCCACAAATGATGCGTACTATGCAGTGGTTAAGTTAGCAGATTCTTTGCTTGAAACGTCTCTTGAACCATTCCTATAATATCGCCTTTATAAAAATGGTCTCCTGAAAAATTGTTTTATGTAGTTTGCAGAATGCCAGAAACATGGGAGCCTTCATGACCTCCTCAGGCAGGGCATTTCACAAGGGTGGGGGCTGCCACAGAGGCTGCACATGGACAGGCAGTTGTTGATCTTGCCCATTTGCAGGGTGGTTCCTGCAGATAGCCCCGCTCAGAAGAGTGCAGAAGAAGAGAAGAGATTGGATTTATACCCCGCCCTTCACTAACCAAAGGTGTCTCAGAGCGGCTTACAAACTCCTTTCCCCTTCCCCTCCCCACAACAGACACCCTGTGAGGTAGGTGGGGCTGAGAGCTCTGGCAGAAACTGCTCTTTTTCAGGAACAGCTCTTATCAGAACTATGGCTTGCCCAAGGTCATCCAGCCAGGTGCAAGGGGAGGAGTGGGGGATCAAACCCGGTTCTCCCAGATTAGAGTCCGCGCACTTAACCACTACAGCAAACTGCAGTTGTGGTACAGCATAGATAGAAAGGTGGTCCTACAGATACAATGGTCCAAGGCTTTACATGTAATGGCCGGTACCTCCAGTAGCTGTCAGGTGGCCAGTGGACTGACTGCAGAATGGGTGTAGTGTGCATGCTCCACCTAGCTCCTGATGTTGACTGAGCTGCAGCATTTTGCACCCAATGGAGTGTGCAGTGTAGAGCCAGTTTGGTGTAGTGGTTAAGAGCAGTGGACTCATAATCTGGAGAACTGTGTTTGATCCCTCACTCCTTCACATGCAGCCAGCTGGGTGACCTTGGGTCAGACACAGTTCTCTCAAAGCTGTTCTCTCAAGAGCAGTCCTCGAAAGAGCTCTCTCAGCCCTGCCTACCTCACAGGGTGTCTGTTGTGGGGAGAGGAAGGGAAGGAGATTGTAACTTGAAGCTTGAACTGAAACCACAATTGCACATCTGGTCAGAAAAAGACCTGGTCAAATATTGGTCAAGAATGTCTTAAGCATTTAAGGTAGATTTTGTTATAATGATAATAATCCAAATGCTTACGCTGATTACAAAACAAATTATTTCTTATGGAAGTTAACTTCTGAAAAAGAATAAATTACTATAGTTTTTAACAAAAATAATGCAAAATAAATGTGAACAATTCGGTAAGCACTTTCTTCGCCTTTATCGTGGAACAATAACCTTCCTGTGGTAACAAAATTTTAATCTTTTAAAAAGGAAACACAATAGTAACAACTCTTGACAAACAGGCTTTGTTTTTTAAGGGAGTTATTGTTAATGCCACTATAATAAAATTAAAAAATGCAAACTGTTGCTGTGTCGTGGCATACACATTCTTGGTTTCATGGAATATTTAACTGCTCAGTTGACGGGTATATTGTCTGCTCTAGGTTAAACCGTTAAAAATATAAGCACCCTACTGGATCATACTAAGGGTTCATGTACCCTTAGCATCCTGTTTCCAGCAGTGGCTAAACAGAAACTTCTGGATATCTTCAATGTAGGGCATGAAGAAAATTGCCACTTGGTGTTTTGTCCTCAGTAAATGGTATTCAGGTGGTGACTCTGAATTCCAGCTTTATGAGAAAGTGTTTTTTAAAATCTCTGCTCTCTACACAGTTTGCAGTCTCATTATTCTTTATCATATCCCTCCTTTGTTGAAGTGCTTTTTCTCTAAAGTGGCCAACTTCTGAGACCCATTTTATACTAGTAGCTTCTTTTTGTCATGTACAAATACAAACTTTGTAGGAGTCTTTGGGACTACTTTGAAAACTATTTTGAATTGGAGATTTGCTGCTTGCTGTTTCTGACTTTGTGTTTGAGAGCAGAGCATGATGAGAATTGAATGGCCCATGGCTGCCCATTGGTGTGCTGAGACCTTCTTCCTAGAGGACAAAAGGAGCCCTTTACTCCTAGCAAATCTTGCAGGTGGCTTTGAGAAACTACCTTAACTTTAATACCCCTGATTCATCTCAGGACAAGCAGCATATTAATTGGAGGCTTTTCAGTAGACAGGTTGCAGGAATCTCTTCAGGATCTACTAGTTTAGGATACAATTGCACAGTGGGGTCTAATGTCTAAGAGTCTGCATCTCCTGCATTCTGAAGGGTGAATAATAAAAGAATATCCACAAAAACTAATGCCAGAACATGTCTGCAACAGAAACAGCAAAGCCTTTCTAGCACCTTAAAAACTATATCACAGCACTCCTCTTAAGTAGATTAAACAGTATATTTAGTCCCGTCCCACCCCCCAATTTGGGGGGGGGGAGTTTAACACTGCAGGGTTTTTAATACGAAGATGACCATGACTGTATCATGGACCACATCAAGTTTTGGGATTTAGTAAGTTGTACAGTGTAACTACCCTTACTTGGATGGCCTTGGGTAGCCTGTCCTTGTCAGACTTCGAAAGCTAGGGTAAGCCCCAGTCAGTCTTTGGATGGGTGATCATCAAGGAGTACCAGGGTCATGGGGTGGAGTCAAGCAGTGACGAACCACCTCTGAATGTGTCTCGGCTTAAAAACCGCACAGGGTCACCATAAATCTGCTGTGTGACCTGATGGCAAAAAAGTCCCCACAATGTAACCATGTGATTTTACATGAAGGCTGCTTCATATCAGTATATGAGCAGTTTCTGTCCCAAATAAGTTAGCTATGAAAGGGGATCAGACAGATTCATGGAGCATCGATCCGTCAATGGCTGGTAGCCTTGGTGACTAAAGGCAACCTACGCATTGCTGAGTGGCAATGTCTGGGCCTCCCTGCCAGGTTCTTGGCCCTCCAGGGCAACCGATTGGCCATAGTGTGAAACAGTTTGCTGGACTAGATAGACCACTGGGCTCTTCTTACATTAGGTCACCATCTCCTTTCCTAGCGGTATAATGCCAGCAGCTTTCTATATTCCTGCTGACTCTTCTCAGGCTCATACCCACCACGGGGACTTCCCAAAGGCTAGCTTGATGTTCAGAGCCCTCCGTTTAGCAAGAGGAGCTGAGAATGTGTGGAAGGTACATAGCGGACAAACATTCTCGCCTGAATTGCCTTATGTTGGATCAGACCCTTGGTCCATCAAGGTCAGTGTTGTTTACTCATACTGGCAGGGGCTCTCCAGAGTCTCGGGCTGAGGGCTTTCACATCGCCTCCTACCTGGTTCTTTTAACTGGAGAGGTTAGGGATTGAACCTGGGACCTGCATTCAAGGCAGACTCCTCCCTGTGGCCTTCTTCGGGTCCTGTGCATGTTGAGGAAACTGAGCATGATGAAAAGCACCTGCCAGGCAGCCTGCCTAGATACAGAAACATAGGTGTTGTGGGTGTAGAAACACAGTGCATGAAGAATTGTAGGTGCTATTGCCAAGCCATTCTAGATGTTTGATGTACATTAAATTGACAATGTTTTGTTGCTGGCTGATACATTTGTTCTTCAAGGTGTGGCAAGACTGTTCTTAGCTATTAGAGCACTGGTCCTATTCAAAACTGGTTGAACATATTTTTGGTAGCCATGTAGAGATCCAGCTGCGTTCTAAAAACTGACGTGTTCTAAATTGTATGCAGGTAGTTTTGTAGTGCTTGCCTTCTCATATGTACATTATTTAGAGTCTTTCCATTATTAGATTTATGCTTCTGAATAAATTTATGCTTCTTGAATTTTCTTTCTTCACTTTAGAACTTTTCCCATAGCTGCCTGCCCAGTAATGAGAACAGTTTGTATGAACAGACAGCAGTGCTTCATGATAAACTTATGATGGCCTCCCACAGACCACAGCAAGAAGGTACATTGACCAAAAAACCCCTCATACCTTGTCGTTTTGCATTTGTTTACTTGTTCGGTTATCTAGCTGTAAGCACTGCTCCTTTTGCCACTTGCATACAAGCAGAATTGCACAGGGCTAGTTCAAGCATAGCCCGCAGGAGTGGTTTGCAGGATTTTATGCTTCTTCCCCCTCATCCCTTTGCTCCTGGACCATAAATCCCTCTGATGTTGGCAATCATGGCCAATCCAGGCTTCTGGTTTAACCAGGATATAAAAAGAGACCCTGTAAGCAATGCTCCCTCTAAGCTGTGGTGTCTTGTGAACAAAAAAATCTACCGTGTGTGCCACTGTCATTAAAGCTATGAGTGAGCGATTTGGCTGCTGCATAAATTAGTTTGCCATGGAGCCATCCTTCCTGAGCTAAGACAAAACTTTTGTGAGCTGGAGGCTAAAAGACTGTGAGCTCGCTCACACTAACTCAGCTTAGAGGGAACACTGCCTGTAAGCCTGGTTTATTTTAACACCAGTGCCAGTGTAATGCTCCGTCGTTACCACAGCTGACAAGCGGTGGGATTCTCCTAATGGAAGGAGAGATGGTGGGAAGGAAGCATGCAGACCAATGCTCCACTCTCTTTGTGTCCACCGCTAAGGACTGTGTGTGCATTGAGTCTCAGTAGATTATCATAGTTCTTGTTTTTTTTGGTAACATCGGTGTGATGGTCACTGCGTAAAAACTGATGATACATATCCTTAGTGTCTGTAGTACTTTGAATGTATGAGAATCTTGTGGCAACTGTAGCAACAACCCTTCAAGATAAAACGGGATTAGCACCAAATACACACATTCATGTGGGTTAGATTGAGAGTAGCTGGCTCACAATTGATACGTGTTAGCAACTGTCTGTAACCTCCCCTGGCCTTCCTCCTGTTTAGCTCCCCTAATTACACACAGTTATTTTTTCACAGCAAATAACCAGATACTTTTCCTAAATGTGTTGTTAAATGTAAATATATTGAAACACATTGTGTATGACACAAATGTCATAGGCTGGCCCTCCTGTTGCCGTGAAGTATGTAATGCTCCAGTACCATTAAACAAATTGTATCAAGTAGTATAATATGTGTTAGTCACCAGAAAAGAGGCCATTGAATCTGGTTGAAGGGTGGATTCCCACCGTGCCTCTTTTTGCAGTAGAATCTGAGCCATTTCTGCTTCCATGGTAACAGCCCTAAGTGTACCTCCTCATCTTATTGCTCTAATGTGATTTCCATGACATGTCCCTTTCTGGGTTTCATGATAGAAATAGATGTTCCATTTTCCTTAGAATGAGTAACTGAATGCAAAGACCATTGCATTTTGATAAAGTCAACATATCGCTGTTTAAGAAGATACAAGAAAGTAATTCAAAACTGCATTGTCCTTTTAATGCAAATTCTCCAAAATGCTTCAAACTGTGTCTGGGACCTTGACTTGAAGTTCAGATTTCATTCTGGCCTGCCACTGAGCTATTGAGGTAGAGTACTTATACAAATAATGCTGTTTAAGTAAAAAAACTGAGTCTGTAGACCAATGTCTGTGTCCCTCTGCCCATGGTATTTGCGCAAGTTGACACACAACAGAGGAATGTCTGCATTGCATAATGGTATTGATTCAGTTTTAGGAGGCTACAGCTTCTCAATGCCATCACTATAAGGAGACACAGGGGCAGGTAGTATCCAGAAATGCTGCTGAAGCCCTTAGGACCACAGTGTACAGGCAGAATTAGGGGTACTTGACAGATCAGTTAATTGTGGAAAGTATTTACATGCTAAAGATGTGAAACTGTATTTCTTTCAGCTGTCCATATTGAGAAGATAATGCTGAAAGGTGCACCAAGGAAAAGGGCTGACAAACATCTAGAATATACTTTCAAAGTGAGTGATCTGCCTGCATTTACAAATATGTAGTGTTCAAAGTTATGAGGCATGAGAGCAGTATGCAAAACGAGCCTGGGGGGATTTGTGGGGGAGGGGGGAGGCTTATGTTTCCCCTTTCTCTCCCCACCATTGGCTGCATCTCTGGCTTCTCTCTGCCTTGCCAGTAGCTGCAGCTTAGTTCTGCCTCTTCCCTGCCTGGTAGTTGCAGCTGCTACTGTGAAGTTTGGTATCCTTGTAGGTTTCTACAGCGATCCAAAATGCTGTCTGAACTCGGCAGTGGGAGGGGGTTGCAACATCAGATTAGGGTGGGTTTATTAAAAAAAAAAACTATGTTTGTAGAACTTTAATAAATCATAGCTGTGACTCACCCTATTGTATGGATTTGCCTATCTGCACATCTACCAGGAATGGGAAGTAGGGTTTTAGCTAAAGATAGCCTTCGGCATACTCGGAGCCTTAATATTTATTTACTTACTTCATTTCTCCCCCAGCTTTCTCCCCCAGTGGGGACCCAGGGTGGCTTCCATAATTCTCCATTTTATCTTCGCAACAACCCTGTGAAGTAGATTAGGCTGAGAGCATTTGACTGGCCCAAGGTTACTTGACCAGCATCAATGGCAGAATAGGGATTCAAACCCGGGTCTCCCAGTACTTAGTCCGACACTCTAGCCACTACACCATGCTGGTAGTGTGGGAGGCTGATGCTTCTAGCTCCCCCTTTGACGTCTGTTCGTCGGTTTTGAGACAATACCTGTATTTGTCAAAACCTAACAAAGGGGATCTGCTGATGGTGGCCCGAAATTGAATTCTGGCAGCAACTAAATTATATACACTACCACAGAGGTAATGTTTCGAGGAAGCTGCAGGCGATATAGGGAGTGAATGTCTCTTCCTAAATGGCATCATGTTTGTTCTGTTACTATACATTTGCAGACCCTGATGCTGTCTGCTTTACTCTCTGTCATGGCTCAGGTGGGGTGTCACCGGCTGGGTTGCTCAGGAACATTTTCAAAGTCCTGTAAGAACTGCAGGTAGACATCTTCCTCTGGATTGGCCACCTTTTCTGCCATCTCAGGTTCATGGACTCTGGGTTCCACAGTCATCTGCTCTGCTAAATCTTCCCCCACAAACATGGCTACCGGGGTATAATCGTGCACAGCTACCTTCCACGACCCACCCCAGCCTTCCTTATACAGAGGATACTTCCTTCTATCCCCTTGTACATCAGCATCTGGAGGAAGTGAAGGTGGCTCTTTTTCCGTGGCATCTGTAGGAGGTTGGCCCTTTTCTAGGTTGGCCATCCCCAACTCATGCGCCAGCCTCATTCTCTCTCGCTCTAATTCTTCCATCTTCGCTGCAGTTTCTCTCTCTTCCCTCAGTGTTTTGTACCTTTCCAGCTCTGCCTGCTTAAGTTGCAGCTGGAGACACAAGTTCTCTACACTCAGGGATGCCATTGCTTTCTCTGATGTGTCCTTCATTGACATGAGACCTGCAGCCCCTACTCGGGTCTTGCGTCTAGCGACAGGCGTGTCCTCTGATTTTTCTTTCCCAGATCGGAGGAACATGCACTATCTAACTCTGCCTCACTATCCAGTTGACCCAACAGCTAGAACGTAAAGAAAACCTTTTCACCACACCTTACCAGACCCTTACTTGGTCTTGCAAGCACCTTCAAACAATGGGGCTTCCTTAAGCCCAGAAGCAAAAAATATTTTTTTTTTCTCTCTGCCAAGGCCAAATGGCACTCTGCCTCACCAGGGTCCAAAATTAGTTCATCCCACCACTACAGCCACCATGTCACGACTCACGTGGGGTGTCACCTAACGCTGCCACCACTCTGGATTTAGGCTCCCTTGAGAAGGCCCAGAGCACCCTCCCAAGACCTTCAGACCTCCCTTTAGGCCGAATAACAGGCGTGAGGACCAGGCAGAGTAAAACAAGGAAAAGGTTTATTTTATAGGAGGTCAAACAACAAGGTGCAGGATAATAACAGTACTCACCCCTCCCTCAGGATGAGGGTTTTTCCCCTGCAGGAGCCTTTCTTCTGGCTCTGCCCTCTGGAAGAAAGAACAGCTCTTCCTGCTGCTCCAGAACTTTTATTCCAAGCCCTCCTCTTTTCCCATTGGTCCATTTTGGCTCCAAAACCTCCCAGGGGCTTCTGGGAGTTGTAGGCCCAGCCTCACCTACTGATCATGATACTCTCTCATCTCAGTTTCACACAAGGAAGACTGTTCTAAGGCATGCAGGGTTCCACATATTTCAACTGGGCTTGATAGCAACGATGGTTTCTAGCAGCCTGAAACTCAGCTTCATTGCCCCCTGATCCACTAAGGCAGACTGCTCACAACCTCTTTCATACCTGCTGCCCAACAAGGCAGTTCAGTGGTGAAGTACGAAAAGCAGGGATGTGCATGAGGGTAGCAGTCCCTCTAACTCCAAGCAACAACTGATGATTGCTGCCCTGATGTGCATGGTACATGCCTTAGAACAGTCTTCTTATATGAAACTGAGATGAGAAAGTAATGCACACAGCATCAGGGCCTGTAAATGTATACTAGTACATAGATAAAACCAATTACAGTTAGATGCCTGATCCAGCAGTGTTGAACAGTAGTACATACATATTAGAACCATAGAGTTGGAAGGGACCTCCAGGGTCGTCTAGTCCAACCCCATGCACAGTGCAGGAAATTCACAAATACCTCTCCCCCCACACACACTCCCAGTGACCCCTGCTCTGTGCGCAGAAGAGGGGGGGACCCTCTAGGATCCCTGGCCAAATTGGCCAGGAGAAAATTGCTTCCTGACCCCAAAGTGGCTGATGCAACCCTTCCTGCCCTCCCTCTCATGATCTGCCGAAGTTCACACAAACAGCATTGCTGTCAGGTGGCCATCTAGTCTCTGTCTGAAATCCTCCAAAGGATAGCCCACCACCTCCTGAGGAAGCCTGCTCCACTGAGAAACCACTCTGTCAGGAAATTCTTCGTAATGTTTAGCCAAAAACGCTTTTGATTTAATTTCAACCTTTTGGTTCTGGTCCGACCTCCTGGGGCAACAGAAAGCAACTCCACACATCCTCTATATGACCGCCCTTCAGGTACTTGGAGATGGTTATCATATCACCTCTCAGTCGTCTCCTTTCCAGGCTGAACATGCCCAGCTCCTTCAACCTTTCCTCATAGGACTTGGTCTCCAGACCCCTCACCATCTTGGTTGCCCTCCTCTGGACATATTCCAGCTTGTCTATATCCTTCTTATATTGTGGTTTCCAAAACTGAACACAAAACTCTAGGTGAGGTTTAACCAGAGCAGAGTAAAGCGATACCATCACTTTGTGTGATCTGGACACTATACTTCTGTTGATACAGCCCAAAATGGCATTTGCCGTTTTAGCCACCACATCACACTGCTGACTCATGTTCAGTGTATGGTCTACTAAGACCCCTAGATTCTTTTTGCAGATACTACTGCCAAGATAAGTCTCCCACATCCTATAATTATGCATTTGATTTTTTTCCCTACCTAAATGTGGAACTTTACATGTATCCCTGTTAAAATTCATTTTATTTGTTTTAGCCCAGTTTTCCAGCTTGTCAAGATCATCCTGTATCCTGACCCTTTCTACCGTATTTGCTACCCCTCCCAATTGAGTATCATCTGCAAATTTAATAAGCATTCCCTCTATTCCTTCGTCCAAATCATTTATAACGATGTTGAAGAAAACAGGTCCCAGGACAGATCCCTGAGGCACTCCACTTGTCAGTCCTTTCCAAGAGGACGAGGAACCATGAGCAAGCACTCTTTGGGTGCGATTTGTCAACAAATTACGGATCCACCTAACAGTCATAGGATCCAAACCACATTTTACCAATTTGCCAACAAGAGTATTATGTGGAACCTTCTCAAAAGCCTTACTGAAATCAAGGTAAACTATGTCTACACTATTCCCCTGATCCAGCAAGGTAGTAATTTCTCAAAAAAAGAGATAACTTGTTCCTGAGAAACCCATGTTGTGATCACAGCCATCCTTTATAAATGCTCAAGGACCGACTGCTTGATGATTTGTTCTAAAGCTTTTCCAGATACAAACATCAAGCTGACAGGCCGGTAGGTACCTGGATCCTTCTTTTTCCCCTTCTTGAACATTTGCCCGCCTCCAGTTTTCTGCCACCTCACCTGTTCTCCAAGAATTCTCAAAAATAATGGGCAGAAGTTCAGAAACTACATCTGCAGGCTCTTTTAGTAACCTTGGATGCAATTCATCTGGCCCTGAGGACTTTAGCTTCATTTAAAGGAACTAGGTGTTTATGTACTACCCCATGCCGATGCTCGGCTGCAACTCCCTTCCCTCATCATGTGTTCTGTTTTTGCCATGTTGGGCACTGTTTTCCTCTCAAGAGAAGTCTGAGGAAAAGTAGGACTTGAGCAGTTCTGCCCTCTCTTCATCTGTTACAATTTAACTTTACTGACCCTGCAATGGGCCTACCCTGTCCTTGCTTCTTTTCTTTCTCTGAACATAAGAAAAGAACCCTTTTTTGTTGTCTTTAGCATGTCTTGCCTGCCTGAGCTCATACTGAGCTTCAGCTTTCCTAACTCTCTCTCTACAAGCACTGGCTATTTGTTGATATTCATCCTTGGTTATAAGGCCTTCCTTCCATTTCCTAAACGAGTCTCTCTTATTTCTCAATTCTTTAGAAAGCTGTTTACGGAGTCACCTTGGCTTCTTTAGGCTCCTCCTGCTTTTCCTTCTCATAGGAATCGTTTGTAATCGTGCTGTCAACATTTCACTTTTAAGAAACTCCCACCCCTCTTGAACTCCCTTCTCCTTAAGTATTTCTGACCATGGGATTCTACCCAGCATAACTTTGTCGAAATTTGCTTTCCTGAGGTCCAGCCTATGTGTCTGACTACGTACAGCTTTTCCCTTTCCCAAGACTGTAAATTCCAAAATTACATGGTCACTACTACTCAGGGTGCCCACTACTTTCACCTCATCAACACGTTCTTCCCTGTTGGTGTGAATCAAGTCCAAGATAGCAGATCCCCTTATTTCCCTCTCCTCTTTCTGAAAAACAACATTGTCAGCAAGACAAGTCAGGAATTTATTGGACCTTTCATTTTTAGCAGAGTTGGACTTCCAACAGATATCTGGGTAACTGTAATCTCGACCGCCATGTCCCATCTCTTTAAGAACTTTGTAATCTGTTCTAAGGTGTGTCTCATCCAAGTCCTCTGCCTGGCTTGGTAGTCTATAGCAGACCCCCACCATAATATCTTACTCCTTTTATTTTTACCCAGAGACTCTCAACTGAACTTCCACACTGAGATTCATGTATTTCCTCACAAGTATATACCTACTTTACATCTAAAGCTACTCCTCCCCTTCCCTTATTTGTCTTCCCGTTTTAAACAAGCTGTACGCCTCAGTCCTAATATTCCAATTGTGAGTGTCTTCCCACCAAGTTTCAGTAATGCCTATTAGATCATAGTTCCCTTCCTGTATTAGCACTTCGAAGTTCCTCCTGCTTGTTTCCCATAAGCTACGCATTAGTGTAGAGACATTGGAATCCATGGTATATGTGCCCTGAGGCTTTTGTTTCTGTACTTACCTGTGAGTTAATGTTTCCTAGCATATGTGTCACTTCCCGCGAATCTTTAGTGTTCTTGACAGTTACTGGCATCATACCAGGCTTTGAATTTTTGTCTTGCTCTCTCATGGGATTTAGTTTAAAGATCTCCTTATTAGATCTGCAGTGCTCTTACCAAGCACATTTTCCCTATCCTTGTGAGGTGCAAACAGTCTCCCGATAGAAGTTTCGTCTTGAAAGCATAAGCTGATGACACAATCTACGTAGCCAGTCATTTATTTGCAGTATTCTTTTTTTCCCTTCCGAAGCCACGGCCTTCAACAGGAAGAACTAACGAAAACACAGCCTGTACTCCCAGGTCCTTCACCTTTTTACCCAAAGCCACATAGTCTCTTTTAATATGTTCTGGGATGTGCTGGGCGGTATTATTTGTTCCCACATGGATGAGTAAGAAAGCATAATAACCTGTGGGTTTGATGGATCTTCCTATCCTTTCTGTGACATTCTGGAAGCATGCACCTGGTAGACAGGATACCTCTCGAGATGCCAATTATTATTCAATCGTATTTAATATTTGTAATAAGAGACCTGTAAATATGGTAAATGCTTTCCCAGTAACAAAACAGCATAGAAAATGGAAAATGTGAATTTGACATTCAAAGTATTGTAACACTTTGAAATACTGTGGAAGTGTATTTGAAAATGTTAGGCTGTTCTGTACTTAAGGCTGACATTTAACAAATTTCTGTCTCCTAATATTGTCTGAAGTGACCCAAAAATAATAATATTTCAAGTTGCCTGTTGCAGTGGTTTAGAATGGCACTGGTTTAGAATGGGCACAGCATTTGTGTCTTGCTGATTTCAATGCTTCTGAAGGCCAAAAATGTTGTGTAAATGATTGTCACGACTTGCTGTTCTTGTGTCATTTTGAGGAGAACCAGCATAGTGGTTTGGGTGTTGGTTTAAGGCTGGGATCAGCTCCTTTTCCAGCTGTGAAACTCACTACACTCTTGGGCCAGCCTGTCCTACCACACAGGGTGGTTGTGAAGCCCTCAGCTCCTTGGACAAATTATTTAAAATGTTAATGTGCTACCTCTTCAGAGACCTGCTTAAGGCGGCTCAGAAAACACAAAAGATAAAATCATTAAAATTAACAACCATTAGATGCATAAAAGACTTGGCAGCCTAATTGATCCTCATTAGTCCTCATGCTAGAAGCAGATTGCCTAGTTAAAAGCAGTTGTTTTGACCTGCTGCCTAAAAGAGAGTAGGGTACAGGCCATGCAAGCCTCAAGGGGGGGAAGGCTTTTAACTGGTGCCCTGTCTCTCGTTACCACCCTCCTCACCTCTGCACGTGGAGTATAGAGGGCAGGCCTTGTAAAGACTGGGCTGGATAGCAGTAATGTGATGGACACTAGTCCTACATAGGACAAGGGTTGCCTTCTAACTGCTTTTGTTTTCATCAGGTAACCTGGTCTGATCATTCTATATCCTGTGTAACAAAAACACACCAAGAGCTACAAGAATTTCTTCTAAAAGTAAGTACTTAAAGAAGACACCGCATCATAGCCTTGCTATAGGATAAGGCACAGTGCTAGCAGGAGATGAAATGTATTTGCATGATTTGCAAGGTAGATGTAATTTTTTGTCCTATTTGACAAATGTAGTTACAGATTTGTGGCCATAAATGCCAAAAAGGAGCACGGGGGCAATACAAAAATTTTACTGGCACAAAGGGGGTAAATGTCTTGTAACTGCCTTCAGACTATTTAAGGCCAAATCTCTCTATCAACTTACTTTTGGAGCCCCCATCAATATTACATCTAACTATAAGAAGCTGGATACAGTGCAGTCAAAATTTCTGAGATCTGTTTTACAAGTACCTGGTCCGACCTTCTGGGGAAACAGAAAACAACTCTGCACCATCCTCTCTATATGACAGTCCTCTAAGTACTTGAAGATGGCTATCGTATCACCTCTTAGGTCTAAACATGCCCAGCTCCTTCAACGTTTCCTCATAGGACTTGGTCTTCAGATCAGATGGAGACCTCTGGAACGGGAGATCAGCTGCAATTCAGGGAGATCTCCAGGCCTCCCCTGGTCATCTCTAGTTCCAGCTCCTGCCAACCTAGCAGTTCGAAAGCAAGAAATTGCGAGTAGATAAATAGGTACCACTTCGGTGGGAAGGTAACAGCGTTCCGTGCGCCTTGGTGTTTAGTCATGCCGGCCACACGACCACGGAAACGTCTTCGGACAGCGCTGGCTCTTCGGCTTTGAAATGGAGATGGGCACCGCAACCCTAGAGTCGGATTCGACTGGCTTTCGAGCAAGGGAAACCTTTACCTTTAATGGCATTCCAAATGCACTCATTTGAATTGAAACCGAAATGATTACTGTGGAGGCAAGGTTATGGATCATGGTGATTTATTATTGGCTGAAATTAGTTTTCCTATCTAAAGGGCTTACGTGTTTAATATTACAAGATACCTTTATACCTCCCTGGCTTAAGGCTATAGAAGAGAAACTCCCTTATTTTGGCCTTACAAAGCAATACCTGTTTTCTCTTGCATATGATAAAGCTAGAGAATTGATAAAACAGAGGATTATGGATATTGATAGGCAGAACGTTGGCAGAATAGGGAAATGGAAGAGATTTCTGGACCCCATTAACAGAATAAGTTCTATGGCCTATCTTCACCAACTGTCAAACCATGAATATAGGAGAACATTTACTCTTATGCGCTGGGATGCTCTTCCTCTAGCAATTACAGAGGGAAAGTATAAGAAAATCCCACTTGAGGAACGTATTTGCCCCTGCTGTAATGATGGCATCGAAAATTTAGAACATATCATTTTTGACTGTAAGGCTTATAATAATCTCCGTAAATCACCTCTGCTCCCCAAGTCCTTACCTCTCACAAGTAGGCAAAGAGTTAGTATTATCAAAAACCTCCTTGCGGACAGACACTCAGAGGTAACACTTCTAGTGGCTAGATATGGATGGCTAGCTTTAAGAATTAGAAAATCTATAACAACTCAGGAAGTTTAACATCAATCACCCTGCTATTAACTGCATGTTTCTTAAGAATTTTAAAATGAATTTTATTGCTGTTTTAAGCTTCTTTTATTTTTATCTACAGAGGTTCTTACTACTTATTAATTCTGTTGTATCTTAAATGTTATTGCTGGCTTCGGCCGTAAAAAAACCCAAAAGTTTAAACTAGTTACAGATTTGGTGTATGCTTTGAGCTTGGTGTTTCTTACAGAATGCTGAGCATTGTGTTGAGTTTGGTTAGGAGATTATTGTTTCAACATTTGCAAGGGCTAGTTGCTCCCTGTTAGGTCAGCTGTAGTTGCAGTTGAGCTATGTGTGCTGCTTCCGATCTAGAGGGGTGATGGTTTATTCAGTGGCTTCTTGTGGCCCTCTATCTTCTTACTTCCACCCAATCGGCATGGCCAACCTTCTTAATCCCAGTGGGTCTGATTTACATTTCCCCACTGTTATCAGCTTTGGCTATTTAGCCAGTGTATAAGGAAACTGTCTGAGATACCATATGGAGATATTGGCACTTGGAAGAATGAAGTATAGTGGTGGTACAGGATTGGTTACGATGTTGGGGGGACTTCCTGTGATGAAGGGGTCATTATCCTGTGTGAGCATATCATTACACATTTCCTATATCTGATTTAAATTTTGGTTGATTGTGATTTTTATTAAAGAGGTTGATGATCACTGCAGAGTTGAAAATACTACCGTAGTCTTCGCTGCAGTGGTGGCTGCTTTGTAATAGGATAAGGCTTCCTTTTGTATGTGCAGTGTATCATCTTAAAAGATCCCATCCTATATTTGCAACTTTTCAAAGCCATCTGTTAAGATTCAAGTCTAATACAAATACTGATATGACTATGTCAGTCTTGATGTACACTAATATCAATTTAATCTTACATGGGAAGTATAGTAGTGACGATCATGAAATAAATCAGGATATTTATGAAAATTATCCTTGCGTTATGGTTGAAATAGAATTTCAGACTGAAAAGAGATTTTGGCCTCCATAACATGTAAACCAAATGAAACCAAAAAGAGGTCTGTATTCATAGTGACTTATACACAGGACCACTCTGAGATAAAAAATGTTAGTGAAGGAGGAAATCTAGAGAGTAATTTCTTAATATGGTTTCAGAAATGAAATCTCACTGTTTTCCAGATGGTTTGGTAGTGGGGTTCAGTTCTGTTGCTCTGTGAAAGGTATAAACAACAAAACAGAATTGGCTACAAAACAGGAACATTGTGATAGCTTTGTCTCGCTAGAAAGGAGTTGTATTTGTCACACAAACTTTGCCGTTAACCAATGTTTAAAAATTAATTAATCTAAAACTGTTTTTAGGTGTAATCTAAGACATTATTGGTTCTGTTGTACGGGGTAGGTAATTTTAGTTGTCAGTAATTAACATTTCCTGCCTCTTCAGCTTCCAAAGGAACTCTCTTCTGAAGCATTTGACAAGACAATTTTAGGAGCACTAAACCAGGGCTTCCAGAAACAAGAAGAAAGACGACATCCAGATTTAGAACCTATGATAAGGTAACAGAATGGAGTGAAGGCTATGATAGTATTTACTAAAATATTCACTTTGGCTTGCTATCAGTTATGTGTCTGCATGTAGTTAATATATTTACTAGAAATCTGATTGCTTAAACAGGAAAGCACTGAATTTGCATAGCTGTAGTTGTGTTGAACACCTCAAAGTGTTGCTTCCAGAACTCTTAAGTACATCGTGTGTGATACATTTCTAGAGGTGGGCTGGAGAGCTGCATGGGGGTATCTAACAGCGGATGTCATATTTGTACACCAGCTTTTGTATTCCTGCTTTGGCATTTCTACCGTGTGTGGGGAGATATGTGTGGGTGGGGAGGCATGTTTAATAAAGGCCCATATAAAATTTGGGAAACAACTGCGGATTGCACTTCTTTGAGTTTTACCATTGTGTTTCACATACCGTTCTACAAATGTTTTATTTAATCCATGGCTTCCTGGTGATCAGAGATTGGCCAGGCACCCTCAGTGGCATATGCACTGCATCCCATTTACCCATTAGCATATGTGCATGTGCCAAATGGAAGTTATCACTTGTGGTTATTGTCTAGTTATATATTCTAGACTAGACTGAAGCTCTCTACCACACGTACTTGGAGTAAAAAGCATGCCTCTGCTACCTCGTAATGTGCGAAGTAACCCTCATTTTGGGTCAAGTATTAGTATTATGGAGCTGCGGTGGCTCAAGTGGTTAAAACGCTGAACTGCAGGCTGGAAGGTCGGTAGTTCTTCAGTTCCAGACCCGAGTGCTGCATGACGGAGTGAGCTCCCATCTCTGGTCCCAGCTCCTGCCGACCTAGCAGTTCGAAAGCAAGAAATTGCAAGTAGATAAATAGGTACTGCTTCGGAAGGAAGGTAACAGCATTCTGTGCGCCTCGGCATCTAGTCATGCCAGCCACATGACCATGGAAATGTCTTTGGACAGCGCTGGCTCTTCGGCTTGGAAACAGAGATGAGCACCACAACCCTAGAGTCGGATTCGACTGGCTTTCGAACAAGGGAAACCTTTACCTATTAGTATTATTCTCAAACTGTAAAAATTAACTTACCACTCTTGAGTAGGGTGTGGGTTTTAAAGGTTGGAGTCCGGTTAGCAATAGGTGCCCTGTCCTTTGGGTCTGTGCAGGGATAGTTCATGCCCTTAACTACTTAGGGTGTTTGGTTTGCATTGACAAGAGAGATCAGCAGAATTAAAAAAATAATACCTACTTAGCCTTAAATGGACTTCTTTTACATAAGCAAATTTCCCCTTTATTTTTAGGCAGCTGTTTTCAACTACGTCACAAGCTTTTCTACAGCACCAGAGTGTGAACCACTTCTTTCAGTCTCTGTCATCAGAAGCTTTGCACAGCCACAGTAAGACATTTCTAAGTGTTCTCCTGATTGGTATTACAGGTGCACATGAAGCTCCTGTCACTCAGTGTATCAGAAGCCTGATGTATGAGTCAGATTAGCTGACTTCAGATACACTTGACATTGACTTCCATGCGACTGTCTGTCTAAATTCAAGAAATCCATTTTAACTGAATTGTCAGTAAGGCAGTCCATGTTCTTATGAAATATTCTTTATGCATGAGCCCGAAGATAGTTATTAACACTGTGTACTACTGTTTGCTTTGTCTCAGTTTTAAATTTGAGTTCAAAACACATTGCATAGAAAGTCACAGTCTGCTAAACTATTGGACCTGGGGACAACAAGGATTTTGTTTTTACTTGCTGTAAGGCTGATGTCGGCCTTTGGATCTGGTGTTCGTGTCCAGGGAATGAAATGATATCCTGTACTTTCTTAGCACAACTGGCTGATCCTATTGGGCTCATGCTTTTCTTACAGCTGGCAACATGAATTCTAGGCCTCAGATGATGAATCTTAATGAATACATATTCTGCAGCTCCTGGGGAAAAAATTTGTTCAGTACCTGCTACTCCATTTGTGCTGGAAAACTCCTATTAAAAAGTTTCAGTGAGATGAACTGAAGGGAATTATAATTAAGCCCAGCTTATTCAAAATTGTATTATTTGAATACTAGGCACAAAGCCCATTGCAGGAAGAGAGGCAACGGGCCCTAGAGAGAGGCCGGCGGAGGGGGGTCCCGCCCCCCATGCTCTGGCAAAGGAGAACGCAGCGGCTCCCCGGTGGCCAGGCACACGCCTCCCCCCGCCTCATGCTGGAGGTGGCGGGGCAAGCCAGCTGGCCTCGTCCCTCCTCTGTCAGCGCACTGGAGGAGGCGGCTGCCAAAGGTGGCAGGCCTCGCCCGTCCACAGCACCGCGCGCTGGTGGCGGGCCAAGCCAGGCGGGCTGGCTCCTTCCCCGCCCTCCCACCCGCTCGAGGGCCCAGCATGCCAAGGCAGCTGGCCTCATCCCTCTCCCCACCGGCCGCCCGAGCAAGCGAGCGAGCGGTGCACGTAGTGGTGAAGTGGCAGCGAGCGGGGGATGGCCGCTCGCTGCCTGTTCCAGCTGCACGCACCAAGCCGGCTAGCCTCATCCCTCTCCCCCCCCCAGCCAATGGCACACCCGTTGCCCCAAGTGGCAACCCTAATGGCTGAGGGAGCGCATTTCTTCTCACCACCCCAATTCCCTTTTAGATTAAGGAGAGATTGATTAAAAGTCCTTAGTGGATATACTGCTGGCAGCTGATGCATTAAAATAGGCTGATTTCATCCCTGTACTCTTTACAGTGAAAGGATGGGGAGATTTTAGGTATTAGCTCAGAAGAAGGTAATTTAAGTCCAAATAAGCTCCAGTTGTTTACTTTGTATTAATAAATTGTTTAAGCCCAACGCAGTGGAGCTATATGTGTTTGCTAACTGTCTTTCTTGCAGTTTTCCTCATGACTCCCCACCAAAGGGTTTGTTTCCAGACTGACTTGTCTGCCAAGTAGAAATTCCCAGAAGTAAAACCCTCAAGACACCCAGTGTTCAATGAATACTGTTTAGGCCATCTGTGTATATGTTACACCTAATTAGAGGATCTTTAATTGTATAAGGAGGATGTGAGTTAGCAATAGAGAACTGTATACACGGTCTCAAACCACTGAATGTGAGCGATGCTTCCTCTTTTGGAGAGCAGTAAGCAATATGAAGCATCCCCCATGAGCTGCTATTTTAAAGAAATTTGGCTGCCAACCAACTGCTGCATTATTAGGTAACGCACCCCTATGTTTAGCCCTGAGCCCACAAGCTTCTTGCTGAAACTTTCAGTTTTCATAGCCCTATTCAAATCTCACTTTTTTCTGTAGTGTGTATTTGAAACTATTCAACGATTACCTTTCAGATAACCAGTCTTCTTTAAAGACATCTAAGACACCGGAACACTTCAAGGGGGACAGTTCAGAGGCTTCAAGTCAGGAAGAAGGTAAGATCCTACGCTAAAAGATGAAATGTACAGTTTATTGGCATACGAAACAGTCGACGCTGTTGTGAAAGTGAAGGTTAGGGCAAACAGTAATGTGAATTGAGGCACTAACACTTTCTATATCATAGGGGAGTTGAAATAAGGCAGCAACACATGGCTTGGCCCAGGCACCTTGGGCCTGCTTCATTTATACCTAGGTAGTACAGCAGCTGTGGGAATCAGAAGCTTGTAACTACATGGCTATGGCTGAATGTGCACAGTTTTGCTATAAAAATAAAAAAGCTGGGCTTCAATCAATATGAGAGCAAACATGCTAGGGGGGGTACCCTGTCATTTTACTTTGTAATGTCTGCATAGGCTTTATTATTTATTTGTTTGTTTAATTTGTATCTCGCCCTCCCTGCCAGGGCAGGCTCTCAGGGCAGCTTACAGAATATATAGCATAATAGGCCACACCCAACAGCAGAAACTCATTAGCATATTAGGCCACACCCTGACAGCCCCACTCATTAGCATATTAGGCCGCACTCCCATGTTACCAGAAGTATGGTCATCCAGCCACACCCACCTTTTGCTTCTTATTCTGTTTACCTTGTTTGTTGTCAAGACCCAGGGCTTTTTTTGTAGCAGGAACTCCTTTGCATGTTAGGCCACACACCCCTAATGTAGCCAATTCTAATGAGTTTCTGCTGTTGGGTGTGGTCTATTATGCTAATGAGTTCCTGCTGGGCGTGGCGACCTCGGGAGCCAGCCGGAACTCCGTTCCTGTGCCTTCCTGCCCAAAAATAGCGCTCGCGTGTGTGTGTGTGTATATATATATATATATATATAAATAAAACAAAGGGATATATTAAAACACAAGCTTTAAATGAAACCACAACATACAAAATATAAATGCTAGTAAACATAGGTGCTAATACGTGATGGCATTGTTTTGGCATCCAGATAGTCAACTACTACCATAGTCTGGGTTCTTGCCAGGCTGTTACCGGTAGTTATTAAGTTGGTACTGATATTGGGGCTGGGGCCACAGTATTGGGAGGCGGCACGCTCATCGAAAGCTTGGTGGAAGAGCTCCGTCTCGCAGGCCCTGCGGAACTGTAAAAGGTCCCGCAGGGCCCTGATGTCATCTGGAAGCTCATTCCACCAGTATGGGGCCGCCACAGAAAAGGCCCTGGCCTTCATCACAGCTAGCCTGGCTTCTTTAGGGCCCCGAAGGGGCAGACGGTTTTAGGACCCCGATCTTAGTGCTCTCTGGGGAACATATGGGGAAAGGTGGTCCTGACCATATAGGGCTTTAAAGGTAAGAACCAGCACCTTGAACTAAATCTGGTATGCTATAGGCAGCCAGTGCAGTGCTTTTAGGGCAGACTGGATGTGCTCTGGCAGAGGGAGACACAACAACAGCCTCGCTGCTGCATTCTGCATCAGCTGCACCTTCCAGATTTGGGATAAGGGCAGCCCCATTTAGAGAGCATTGCAGTAATCCAATCTCGAGGTGACCATTGCATGGATCACTGTTGCCAGGTCATTGCGTTCAAGGAAGGGAACCAACTGCCTGATCAGCCGCAGATGGTAAAAGGCAGGCTTTGCAGTGGCTGCTACCTGGGCCTCCATCGTTAAGGAGGCATCTAAGAGCACTCCCAAGCTCCTAACCTCTGGCGCTGGCACCAACAGTGCCCCATCGAAGGTTGGGAGTGGGATCCCTAACCTTGGCCCACTGACTCAGGCACAGGACCTCCATCTTCGTCAGATTCAATTTCAGTTGACTCACCCTAAGCCAACCAGCCACAGGTTTCAGCGCCAGGTCCAGATCTCCCGGACTAGGGTCTTACTGGTCATCCAACAACAGGTAGAGCTGGGTGTCAGCCGCATATTGGTGACAACCCAGTCTGTGACTCAGGACAATCTGTGCAAGGGGACGCATATAGATATTGAATAACATTGGGGAAAGCACCACTCCTTGGGGCACCCTGCAAGTTAGTGGGTGCCTTCCGGATAGCTGTTCCCCAACAACCACCCTTTTCCCCTGACCCTGAAGGAACGAGGAGAGCCACTGCAAGGCAAACCCCTGAATCCTGGTGTCAGAGAGGTGGTGGGTTAGTAGTCAATGGTCAACCATGTCCAACGCTGCCGGCAGGTCTAACAACAACAACACTGCTGTACCGCCTGGATCCAGATGCCTGCAGAGATCATCTGTGAGGGCAACCAGGACCGTCTCTGTCCTGTGGCCTGGTTGGAAACCAGACTGGAAGGGGTCTAATGCGGAGTTCTCATCCAAAAAACCTTGCAGCTGAATCGCCACCGCCCTCTCAGTTTGCCCAAATAAGGCAAATTGGATACCAGCCGGTAATTAGCTAATTCAGCCGGATCCAAGGATGGGGTTTTTTAGGAGAGGGTGGACCACTGCCTGCTTTAGTGCACTAGGGAACAGTCCCTCAGCAAGGGACTTGTTGATGATCTCCCTTAGTGCACCTTGTAACCCCTCACGGCCAGCTTTAATTAGCCATGATGGGCACGGATCAAGGCTGCAAGTGGTCGGGTGAACTGCTGAGAGTAATTTGTCAGCCTCCTCTAGGCTGAGTGGACTTAAATAATCTAGAACTTGACCAGAAGATGCGCATGGAGCCTCGAGTTTCAAGTTTTTGCCAGTCCTTGACAAACTCATCCAGAGAGTCCTTGACAAACTCATCCAGAGAGCATTGGATCCCACAGAGCCATTTGGAACTGCATAGGGTCCATTTGGCTCCGCAGGCAAGCTAAAATACGCTCAACGCCTAAACAGAGTTGGGGTGGCACATTCACGCATGCCTTCCGGGCATGGTGGTCTGACCGTGGGACCGCCGTAGCAGTAATTCGGTCCACTGTGACCCCCGCTGCGAAGATCAGATCGAGTGTGTGCCCCGCTTGGTGAGTGGGAGCCATAACATATTGGGAGAGTCTTAGCGCTGCCGTGGACAACACCAAATCCATTGCCTGCGTGGAGGTCACGTCATCGGCATGGACTAACAGTCTAGGATGCTCCGGTGCCCAGCCTGATACGGCATCCAGCAGGGATGGCAGGCTATTTGCTGGTGCGTTGGGCGGATGGTACACCAGCCAAACAGCCAAACTCTCCCCGGCTTCCCACACAAAGCCGGCACACTCTGTGCCCGTGAGCTTTAGCTGCAGAAGCGCCCTGAAGGTGTAATTCTCCTGAATGAATAAAGCTACCCCCCCCCCCCCAGTCCGGGATTGGTGAAGGACCAAGAACCCAGGAGGAGCTAACTGGAAGAGAGCTACAGTCTCCCCATCTCGCACCCAGGTCTTGGTCACGCATGCCAGGTCCGTGTCCTGTTCTAACAGAAAGTCATGAAGGACTGTGGTCTTGTTATTTATGGACCTGGCATTGCACAACACCTATTTTGGAGAGGGGTCAATAATCCTAGCCCCACTACCTACTACCTTCGGGATGGGGCGCAGGCTGGAAGGGGACCGAGCTCTTCTACGTCTCCGTTCCCTTCCTTTCCATTTTTGCCTGGTCCCACCGCAATACTTTACAAAGAATGTCAAGGCAGTTTGGCATTAGTTAACCAGTGTGAATAAATATTGATGAAACTGCAGTGCTCTTGTGTAGGACCCCTAACCTAGGGGTCCAAGCAGCCTGCAATCAATCAGCTAAAATATATATAACCATAAATTACAATTCATAAAAATCTAAACAAGAATGTCATCATGTCACTTGGAAAAGGAAGCTGAACATCTTCATGTTCCCCTGAATAGCTGGGTTGAAGAAAAATTCTTAGACCAATGTGCTGACCAAGTCAAAGGCCGCTTCATGTATGTTTTATAGATAATCAGTGATTCAGAATGGTTATGGTTTGGGATAAAAGAACGCAGTGCAAAGCTAATTAATTAAAGTGTCCCATTGAATGGCATGACTTATCTTTTGGATCGCTGCAGAACTGTCAAATGTACTGAATAAATCCTAGTTAGGTAAATGTTTCCCTTGCTCGAAAGCCAGTCTAATCCAACCCTATGGGGCGGTGCTCATCTCAGTTTCCAAGCCGAAGAGCCAGCACTGTCTGAATATTTCTTTGTGGTCATGTGCCTGGCATGACTAAATGCTGAGGCACACAGAACGCCGTTCCCTTCCCACAGAATCTGTAACTTTCTAGTTGGTTTAGAAGTTAATCTCATCAATATGCTTTGTTTATTCATACTTCATTTTTCCTTCCAGAAATAATACAGCACACAGCGGTCCATAAGAAACATAATGGAAAATGTCCTGTTGCCAAGTAGGTATTGTTTTTCTAGAAAAATCCATGGATTTATCACTATTTCGATGCATGTATTCATGATGGGTTCCTCTGATGGGCTTAGAATAGTTCACTCAGTCTGTTAATCTAGAAGGCAACATTTAGAACTTTCTCAAACAGGGAGTGTAGAATGTACAAAGAAATGGCTATGGAGAATATCCTTCCGCAGCGTTGCAAGTCGTTAAGAGTGACAGAGTGCCCAATTTTTACCTAGGATGCCTGCTCCTTTAGTTACCTTTCTGCTTGTCCTCTGATGTCTTCAGCGTGACTTCAGGGCTGCCATTCATTATTATTGTCTGTTTCCGGCAGCTCTCCAATGTTGCAGGCAGAAATCTTTCAGGTCACCTACTGTGTGCTCCATGTAACTGGAGATGCTGGGGATTGAGCCTGGACCCTTCTGCATACAACGCAGATGCTCCAGCACGGAGCCACAGACTCTCCCCTCAGATCCACCTTAGGGAGTAATTTCTCCCTTATGTAACTTCCTGCACTTAACGATGAGTTGGTAAAACCCATGTCTACCTTTGACTGGGTAAAAAAAAGTTATATCAAGGCCTGTTGACCACTCCGTGTTTATCCTGTATCTGCAGATGATTCAGAAACATGGTCTGTTTAGAAAAGTGTAATGAAAAGAAATGGTCTTTGGGAAAGCAGATAGTGGTTTCTTTGCATTTCAAATCGGAGGCGTAACACGAGTGAGAATGTTGTGTGTTTCTTTCGTAATAGTGCAGTAAACACAAAATGCTGTGCCATGGACGGCTTTGATACAACACATTCTGAGCACAATGGTATGGCAGACTGGAGAAGGAAAAGCTGTGCTATGCAGCAGCACCCAGAACACTGTACGCTACTTGATCAGGTATTTATTTTCATGACATAGGGCTCCACAACATGTTACTTAATAGGTACGCAACCTATATGACAAGCTATGGTACTACATTGAATTTAAGAGACTTTAATTTTACCTTTAGCAATGGAAACATCTATCAGTCTGCTTCCCTGTTCACAAAGAAGGGATGACAAATGTAGTCTTCTAATAATTAATAACTATTGCATGGCATTATGTATGTATAGCCAGGCGATCCTAAGATTGTCTGGCAGCCTGAAGTTCTAGCTCACTATTATGCAACGCTAGATGGTGAGCTAGACTTATTATTTGGGGGGGTGGGGCTGAGAGAGCTCTGAAAGACCTGTGACTGACTCAAGATCGCCCAGCTGGCTTCAAGTGGAGGAGTGCAGAACTGAACCCGGTTCTCCAAATTAGAGTATGTTGCTCTTAACCACTACACCACGCTGGCTCTCTTGTAGTAGGTACAGGGGGGGCACTTAATACAGGAGCTGGGCAATGACCATGATGCAGCAGGCACATGGAGTGCAAATATTTCCCATGGGCTTTTGGAATGTTGGTGTGTGTTCAGAGGGTGGGCTTTTGGAGCGCTTGAAGTGTGTGCCCGTTTGCAAGAGGCGTGTGAGGCTCTTTTTAACCTGCGTAGTGCTGTTCCTCGCCTGCATTTTGGTGAGAAGCCATACTGCTGCTGAAGCCCGGAACACTGCATGAACTTCTTCTATATCGCTCTTGTGCTGGATGGTATGAATTGGAGCAGATGTCAGTCGAAAATGGTCTCGGAAGCCGGGTGCGACCAACAAGCTACCCCTTGGCCGTCTGTGACTTGAAGCCGAGTGGCCTCTGTGTCGTTTGCAATTTTTTGTTACATCTCTGTTACATTTTAAGCAACAGTAATCCTGTCGAACCTTTTTTTTAATGAGGCATATATAAAAGTTACAGGAAACCATAACTGAGGTTATAAGTATACTGGATCAATAAAATATAAAAGAAATGAGTATAATGCAAATTTATAAAATATCAAACGTAAAATAGTTTAACAGGATTAAGGCATGTTGCAGCTGGGCTCTAAGTCATATGATGCTGCCGAACACCGAATCTGAGAAGTCTTCTCCTAAAAGCATTACTTATTTCTGTAACGGTTTGTTGCGTCTATCTTTATGTATTCTGTGTTTGATCTTGTAACCTGCCATTAATAATTCAGGAGAAAGGCACTTGAAAATTTATTAAGTATGTAACCATTTCTGCTTTAGGAGGACAGTTTGTATTGTTCTGAATAGGCAACTGTTTCTCATGCATGTGCAACTTGGTGTCAGGACTGCTATTTTGGCCTTAGCAGAAGGTTCCTGACATGCTCTTTTGTTGTCTAGATCTCAGGAGAGAAAAGGAGTTTGCCTGTAATAAGTAAGAAGAAAGGAAAGCCGCAGTCAGACAAGTAGGTATTAACTTACAAAATATACTCAGTATTGCTTGTGCATTTAGCAGTAATATGTCTATTGGAAATCTAAAATGAATCTTCTTGATTTCTTTTAGTGTAAAAATTGATCTTGTTATGTATTTAAAACCCATGGATTTGATGCTCTTAGTCAGGATCTGACCTGCCGTCAGCACAGGATGTGTGGATTTTCCCTGTCTCCCAGCTTTGTTCCATTCTCCATCTTCAGGGTGGTCACCCTGAGCTGCATCTTTTTGTCCCTGTGGGTCCTGCACTTCCAGGAATCATTCCTTCAGGAGTTGAAAGGAACTGCCAAGGGGAAGAGGATGTGGGGGGAAATCTGCATCCACCCATGTTTTCTGCTGACAGTTAGATCCAAGCCTGCATCTTTAAGAGCTTCATGGTGACAAAAAAAATGGTGTGAGCACCCTTAGATGTACAAAAAGCCTAGACATAATTTGGAATGGTCACCCCACAAATTCCTACATTGGCGAGTCAGTGGATCAACAGGCTGTGGTCTACCGTGTCGAACGCTGCTGTCAGATCTAACAATAACAGCAGTGCTGCTGACCCGCCTTGATCCAGCTGCCTATGGAGATTGTCCATGAGGGCAACCAGCTCCGTATCCATCCCGTGGCCAGGGCAGAAGCCAATGTGTCCTCCAGGAGACTGTAGCTGTTCCGCCACCATGCTTACCTTACCCAGAAACTAAAGATTCAAGACTGGGTGGTAATTGGCAGGAGCTGAAGGATCCAGTGATGATTTCTTTAAGAGCGGTGTTACCACTGCCTCTTTTAATCCCCCCCCCCAGATAGACCCCTGTACTAAGGGGCAGATTGATAATGTTCTCCAGGGGCCCCCATATTCCATCACCACTGGCTTTCACCAGCCATGATGGACACATGTCTAAGAGGCAAGTGGTTGTCTTAACAGCACCCAGTATCCCAGGGGAGCTGGCTGAAGCCAAGGGACCTCCAATTCACATACTGTATCACTGTCGGCTGTTAGGTCGCGACAAAGTGACAAGACTTTATCCGCAAAAAAGCTCGCAAAAGCCTCCCAGCTAATGGCCAAATTTCTAGTCCTTTGAATTCTCTCTGTAAGAGAGGTTAAGGACCTAATTATCCTAAATAATTGTGCTGGGCAAGAGCTAGTGGGTGTGATGGAGTCTGTAAAAAATTCCCTTTTAGCAGATTTCCCCACCATCTCATATTTTTTTCATAAACTATCTATAAGATGCTCTGGCAACTTCATTGTGAGACCATCGCCAAACTCGGTTTAGCCATCTACGTTCACGCTTCATCCCCCTGAACTCTACGTTGTACCATGGGGCTAGTTTGGGGTGGGCGTGAAGAGGGTGTCAAAGCAATTTCATTGATGTCTTCAGAGAAATGGGTATTCCAGTCCTCTTAGCGCATCCAATGAACCTCAGGGAGGCATTGGATCCCACAGAGCATTCTGAAAACTAGTTGGATCTGCCATGGAGGACACCAGATCCATGGCCTGACTAGAGGCAGCTACATCAGCATGGATGTTGAAGTCCCTGAGGATTATTAATCTCAAGAACTGCAAGGCCCAGCCTGCTGCCACCTCCAGGAGGCCTGGTGGGCTGTGTCTGCTGGTGTGCTAGGCGGTCAGTACACCAGCCAGACTCTCCTCAGCATCCCGCAGCAGGCCAACATAATAGCGGAGATCCTTGGAGTGGGGAGGGCCCTGAAGGAAAACAACCCTCAGATGTGTATCGCCACCCCCCACACACACACACTTTTTTTTTTGACTAATGGCAGACCAAGGGGGGGGGGGGGGGGGAGCTAGCTCTGTTAAGGTGACTGTCTCACCCTCTCTGGCCCAAGTATCAATTGAGACTTATTTCTATCAAAAGACCTGTTTCTGTCAAAAGGTTTTTGTGGTCAGTATTCATTCCAGTGAGAAATAAACTACGTTTGAAGAAGAAAAGTTTCTGTCTTTCCACTTGGTTGTTATGGCTCAAAAGGGGCCTTCCCTGGATTGTACTGACTGTGGCTTCAAAGTGGGGCTGATCAGTGCCCGTCCTCTGTGCCTTACCTGCCTGGAGGGTCACACCCTAGAGGTGCCTGCTCTTTCTCTCACCAGTTTTCCCTGAAGACATGATCTGATAGAACGGGATCTAAAAGCGCTCTTTTTCAGAGGCCTTGCCTGCACACCAGCTTGAACAAAGGCACCTTCACCCTCCCTGGCCGGGTGTGGCGTGACAGAGCCTTGGATTCAGTGGCTCTTTTCAAAGGCTTCATTTGCGCATCATCCGGAATAAAGGCACATTCCCCCTCCTTGGCTTTGTCAGCTTTGAGGGGAGAAACCTGGGGGCGTTGCCTGACAGAGCCTCCAGTGCAGATTGGCTCTTTTCTAAGGCTTTGGCTGCAGCCTGCCTGCCTGCCTGCCTGCCTGCCTGCCTGCCTGCCTACCTGCCTGCCTGCCTGAAGGCATACCTCTCGTTCCCTGGCTTCTCTCAAGGTGTGGCCTGGCAGACACTGCTGGACAGAAGAAATCCCTCCCCCTTGCTGGCTTCACTCCGTTTGGACCAGAAGCATGGAGATGTGATCTGATGGGAAGTTCTTCTAAAGGCTTAGCTATGCCCGACTGATGGAACCCTTTCCTGGTTTCCCTCAGATGAAGTCCTTGGAGGTATGGGTTAACAGAGCCTTGCAAATTCTCAGTGGCTCTTTGTGAAAGGCGTTATGTATCAGGAGGGTATCGTGCCTTTTTCTTGGGATTGTTTGGGCCTTTTCAGTCCCTGTAGTTTTGGAGAGTTGCTGAAGTGGGTGGAAACTCCTGGCTCCTGAGACAACAAACAAATTATGCTTAAGGCCTACTGAGCTTTATTTTACCATTTGCTCCGTGAACACTGCCTCAGTTCCAGGGTCAGAAGAACTGATTCTTTGTTGATCTCGACTCCCGGCCCACTTGCTAATCCTAAGGGGTTTTTCAGCACAGGTGTTTTTTTCAAGCAGAGGCAAGGCTTGTTATTGCCATTTCCGTGGGGAATTCAGAAACCAGTCAGCAGAGAACACTTTTTGGAGGCAAGCCTGAGCAGTTCGCCCCTCCTCTTGACTCCATGGTGGCCTTTGGAAATATCAGCAGTGGTTTGATGCTCCTTGGTTGCTTCTGTTTTTCCCTGTCAACGATAGACCTGCACCTCTAAACCTAGTCTTTTTGGAGGCAAAGTCTCCCTGTTGACGGACTCTCCCCAGGGTTCTCACTCTCACTGCTGCTTCTGGGGGAGAGTTCTTATTTCAGCGGTGTTCAGTCTGTCACTGGAGTTATTCCTCTGCGACACCATTTGTAGCGGAAGCTGGCGTGGCATAGTGTTGTGGGCTAGGATCTGGGAGACACAGAGGTTCAGCGGTTGTACTGTTGCTTATTAGTTGTCTTCCTTATTCCAGTTTTTTAAGAGAAATTTTCCTAGGCTAGCCACCATTGGTTTCTGTTTACACTCATTCAACAAATGAGATCAAATGGAGCTGAAAGAGCCTTGGGGCCCCTTAATAACTCTCCCTTATCCCAGGACTGAGCATTTAAGATAGCAGCAGCCACAGGTGTTCAGTATCCAGGAGAAGTAATTAAGAAGCACCCTCTGATGGCTTCTTGGGTAGGTGGAGGTTCCTGTGACTGATTAGGATGGACAAGCAACCATCCGAAGGCTTCTTCTAATGCCAAAGTTTGCATAAAGGCCACTCGGCTGGAATGGCTTCAGCGGCATTGTCAAAACCAGGCAGGCTTCTTCCTTCCCCACTTGTAGGGTAAGGTAAGGTAAAACAGGGTGGCTTTGTGTGGGTGAACAGTCCGAGGGTGTTTTTGATTCCCTTTGAATAGGCACTTGCATGGTGAAACAAAGGCTCTCTTAGAAGAAGCATAATTTTGACCTGTTATCCCACAGTAGACCCCACACTTCCCTTAAGGAAAGGTCTTTTTGAAAATCAAAAGTCAGGCTTCTTAATCAACCTTGCATCTGTGCCATTATGGCCCCGGTCACACAGCAAAGTTGCCGCGGGAGAGGCATGGGAGCCCCGCAGATTTTCCAGGCGCGATCGCATCCCAACATCTGGGAAGCGCAGTGCTCCCGTGGTGAACCCGTGCCTCCCCGCCGAAGGTGCGGAGTTAAAAACTAGTATCTACGAGGTACTAGTTTCCTGAAACCGCGGGCCAACGGCGGCCGTCTGATTACATTCCCGGTGGACTTATGTGGCATCCAGCGCCCGCCGCTGTTCATCTCCGCAGGTTGCGCAACCGCCCAACAGCGCATGCGCACAAAGAGCGTTTGCTAGTGCGATCACGTGGCGCGGCTTCTGTGCCGCGCTGCAGGATACCCGTCTGATTGGCATTTCCCCCGACCCACAGGACCTCGACCAGGACGTGTGCTGGGGCAGCCACGCGTTAGTTTCCTCCGGGGCAATTAGCCACGCCTCCCCCCCGCGATATCCGGCCCGTGTGACCGGGGCCTTTGTATAGCTTCTGGAGGTCTGACTTGGCTTTGCACATACTTCTCTCCCTAAAGGTATGAGAGGAAGGATCTTCGTCTGAACTCACTACAAATAGTATTTGCAAAGGAGGTGCTCCATAGCACGTAGATGCCGCTGACGTCTTAAGCAGTGGTCTGATTATAGTTGCAAGTGACATTCATATACCAAAGCTGATGCCCATGTACTTTCTGTTCTGGCCTTGGCATCATGCTACCCTGGAGCGTAATATACTAGCATCATGCTGCTGTGAGAGTTTATTACTAATCCCTTTGACAAATCTTTGTTTCCCCCTCAGAGAGAGAGTCAAGAAAACGGACACCAGGTTAACTTTCAGAGCTAACTGTGTAAGAGTGTCAGAAAGTCTCCACTTCCACCCAGGAACAGCAAAAGGTAGGAGATTTTAACAATCTTTCTAATATAAAGGAACACTTCATAACAGCCTGTTCGATCTGTACGTCTAGGTGGCTAGGTCTTGCAGTATCCCCTTAATTACAATAGAAGTTTACTTCCCATCATTAGAATGCATACTGTTGATCTTCTGGAATAGTCTGCCTGACAATTTTGCATTAGGGCCGCTGCATTCCCACCCATGGATTCTGTGCTTGCGCAGAGCAAACTCCAGAAACCATCGAAAGTTTTAGCCAGGAACCTGGTGGTCATCTTTTCCCCTCCTCCGCCCCTGTTGCTCTAACTGGGCAACATCTGAGGGGGTGGATGAGCCCTTCCCTGCTCAGTTCTCTTCTGTGAGAGTAACATCCTGGAGGGACCTGTTACCAGTGAGCTCATTAGCCAATTATTTTCCTCTCAATTTAGTTGAGGTTTTCCTATTTCATCCAGAGAGAGGGGCAACATCCTTCGTTTTCCTTGCACTGATGTTTTCTTCTAGTTCTGAGTGTCTATGGCACGTGGGTTCTCGTTTTTTAAAAAACTGTTCCTTGGGAATAGAAGAGAACCTGATTTGGTTTGTCTTTGTCAGAAGCATAAGGCAGTTGGCTTTTGTCCGTGTTGTTAGGAATCCTCCGTGCATAGCTAAACTTTGGCCATTGCTCTAGAAAAGGCCTCAGTAGCCGAGGCCCTGTTTGACTTCTGGAGCTTCTAGTCATGCCTGCTCTTTAGAATTACACTGTGTCTCTGCCAAATCCCTACTTCCACATGGACCACCGAGTCCAAGTACAGCCTAATCATGAGGCGTTGGTACCTAAGCAGTTGGTCATGGGCCTTGCATCTGCAGGACCTGAAGAGGGAGGCAAATCATTTTGGTGCCCTGATGACGAAAGCCTGTTCTTCCTCTGGTTGTTGTGTAAGCAAGTCTGGCCTTGGTTCCTGATCAATCCCAACTGCACCATGGCAGTGATAGACTTTCATTCCAGTAGTGATACTATTCAGCCTCTCTTGAACTGTCCTTGTTAGGCTTGAATTCTTATTGCATCTCCCTCAAATGCCTTCTCCAAGATGCCGGGTTGCATCAGGTGTTCAGGCTGCGGGATCCTGTTGTGAATATGGCCTGTATGCTGCTGTGCCAAAACTTATGGCATACCTCTGCACTTTAGGATGTCATCACTTATTTTCTTTCCTGATCTGTGGGGTGGGAAAGAGCAGGCTTGGCACACTCTAAATGTGCAAAAAGGATTGGCTTTCCGTTTGGTAGCACTCATCAGTTCAGGAATAGGGATGTGCAGCTCAAAACAAAATTGGTATTTCTTGTATCTGGATATCACGGAGCCAAAAGATAAAGAGCAGTGGACTCTTTATCTGGAGAATCAGCTTTTATTCTGTGCTCCTCCACATGAAGCTTACTGGGTGACCTTGGGCCACTCGTGGTTCTCAGAACTCTCAGCTCCACCTCCCTCACAAGATGCCTATTGTGGTGAGAGGAAGGGAAGGGGATTGAAGGCCACTTTGAGTCTCCTTCGGGAAGAGAAAAGCAGGGTGTAAAAACCGACTGTTCATTTTCTTTTGTTGCAAGCCTAGCGAATGTGTAATCAGAGAATCCAGCCAATGTACAACTTGAGAATCTACAGCAATGTCAAACCCAAGAATCTGTACCCATGTAGAACCCAAGAATTGCCCAAGCCCTACCTAACAGAAAACCTGTTGCAAGTCTACCAAGTGTAAAAATCAGAACTAAGACATTGTACAACCTGAAAATTTAAAGCAATGTCAAGTCCAAGAAATCACCACAGAAAGCAAACCTGATATGAAACAAAAACTTAAACAAAGACCACACATTTGCAAAATAAAAAAAAACAATTTAAAAGAGCATAATCTAATACAAATAAACCTGGCAAGCCAGTACCAAGCCTGGGGAGACAGACGCGTGTGGGGGGGGGGGGGACGCAGTCCTGAGAGCCTTCAAAAGGTGGCTTCAAATACTTTCAGTTAATCCCAAATATTTCTGGGATTTTTCAAGACCCACTCACTGGTGTCCTGGAAAATTCCAGACAGCTGAATATATCTCTCCTTATATGTAATTGAGTAGTGGTCCCACAACGTTCTATGCACTCCAAAATCAGTTGGCTCCGTGATGTGTCAGTCACAAGGTGTCTCTATCCACTGGCTGTGTTGCCTGAGTTCTCTCCCACCCACTGCAACCTAGGCCACTCTTCTCTGATTGGACCAGCGTTTCAAGGTCATTTGCATATGGAAGCTGACTGGACTTCATTCCGCACCTCAACCCCCCCCCGCCCCGCAAGACATTTGGGACTGTCAGTTGCATATGGGACCTGGTGTATTCTGAGGTAAAATATGTCCTCACTCACAACACATCACTTCCCCTTCAAAAGAAACAAACCCAATAACACAATCATGCCACACCACAAAAAAGACAGATCACACCACAAGTAGAATACCACAAGGCAAAAAATGATAGGAAAAGGTGCCAGCAGTCACCCCGTTACTGCCACAGATAAGTACCTGAGAGCGCTTCAGAGGATGGTGTGCAGGTCCCAGGTTCATGTTTTAAAAGCTGCCTGGGGGATTATGGACCATTCACACACTTTCAACCTTAACGTACCTCATAGGGTAGTTGTGTGGATCATGCAGGGGAGAGGAGAATGATGTCAGCTGCTTTGGTTCCCACTGCAGGGAGAGACTGCCCTTTCCCTAGGTAGAGGCTGCGGGGAGGGAGGAGGAGACGTAAACCTGAAGACAGAC
>NW_015162542.1:224927-266369 GCF_001447785.1 Gekko japonicus | reverse complement strand
CCCTGCTGTGCAGCTGACTTCCCCCTAAGGTTGCCAATCTCCAGGTGGGACCTGGAGATCTCCCACTGTTACAATTGATCTCCAGATGACAGAGATCAGTTCCCCTGGAGAAAATGGCTGCTTTGGAGGGTAGACCCTATGACATTATACCTGCTGAGTCCTTCCGCCCCGTCCCCCCAATTCTGTCCTCCACAGGATCTACCCTCCCAAATCTCCAGGTATTTCCCTACTTAGAGCTGGCAACCCTACTTTCCCCTCAGTGCCTGTTGGTAGGCAACTAAGCTTGGTCCTGTCACCTATTTTGGCCTTTGGGAGAAAACACATTGGGCCCAGTCATAGGGTTGCCAACTCCAGATGGGAAATTCCTGGAGATTTGAGGAATGAAGCCTGAAGAGGGTGAGGTTTGAGGAGGGGTGGGACCTCATACAGGTACAATGCCATAGGCTCCACCCTCCAAACCAGCCAGTCCCTCATGGGGAACCATTGTTGCCAATCTCCAGGTGAGGGCTGGAGACCACTCAGAATTACAACTGCTCTGCAGAAGGGAGGGCAGAAGTCAGCTGAAGTCAAAGGGGCAGATAATGTTAGGTTGATGGTTAGCTGGGAAGGAGATGGGGTTGCCAACTCCAGATGGGAAATTCCTGGAGATTTGAGGAATGAAGCCTGAAGAGGGTGAGGTTTGAGGAGGGGTGGGACCTCAGACAGGTAGAATGCCATAGACTCCACCCTCCAAACCAGCCAGTCCCTCATGGGGAACCATTGTTGCCAATCTCCAGGTGAGGGCTGGAGATCACTCAAAATTACAACTGCTTTTCAGGTAGCAGAGATCAGTTCCTCTGGAGAAAACAATGGACTCTGTCATTATACCCTGCTGAGGTCGCCACAGCAAATTGACACTGTTTGCCCAAAACCGGGGCACTCTCCCATATACAACCAGTAATGTATTTTTCAGATATATATATATTCAGCTCGAATATATCCAAATGCATATCTGTATTCAGAAATATTATTTTTTTCCGGTACTGCTCTTGTATCACTTGCTATTCTAACCCTAAGAAGGATCTGCAGGGTCCCTCCATCTTCCCCACAGATTGCCTGGAAAGCTGGCTGCTTCTGTTACAAGCTTGCCAAGCAACTGATTCATCCGGAGTCAAGGGTCCTTCTACCATCGCGATTGCTGTACCATCTCCATGCGTAGGAAACAAATACCACTTCAGCTGCCTAATCCATGTTTTCCACCTCAGCCAGTTATGCACTAAACATGCAACATTTGGCAGAGCCGGTCCTTCACCAGTTTCAAAGGACACCTGCAATGTCTTCTGGGAATGTCACCATATGCGAGACTACAAACAGACAGTGCAGATTAAAAAAGGCATTAAAATTTCATAAATATGTCAAATAGTGCAACTTTATAAACAGTGTGCTTTAGGATAAATCAATAAAAATGCTTAGACTTCTTAACGAAGTTATTGCATATACTTCCGTTCTCCAAAACGTTCCATTCCCCCATGGCTTTAAAATTTCCAGAAATTTTACATTTTTATCCATGACTGGGACAAGACAGTATTTGAACTTGTGTGAGTTGTGGCAGAGCTGGTGCTACAGGGACGTGACAGACACCTGCCGTTTTCTCCCTGTTGGCTGCAAGTTCCCTCCTGTGCATCTGACCTCTGACCTTTCTTTTGAACTTTGGGAGTGGCATTTCAGGAGGCAGAAGGAACTGCGGGTGCAAAGGGGGTGGCCATCAAAATCTTTTAGGGTGAGCTCATTCTTTTTGTGGCCACGTAGGATCCAAACTGTTCTTTTATGGCAGGAAGATCAGGTGATTGGAGTTGGAATCCCACTAGACAGCCCCTATTTTTTGTTTGTGCTGAAAGTAACTCTTTGAAACTCTGACATAGATGCTGATGTGTCATAGCAATGATGTAAAGTGCTGTAAGAGTTTTTAATTTTTACTATGGGGTTATATTTATGTGTGTTAATTGTAAAATACATTCACGTCAGATAGAAACTGTCTGTAGAGTGGTACACTAAGATGCGTAGGTAGTGGGTGAGAGATTCAGGAAGACGCAACTTTAATGCATACTAATCTAGTAGTGTTTGGCAATAACCTTGCTGATATCAAATTTCTTTTAGATTCAAATTTAGACATTACAATTGGACATGACACATGTGGAGAAACCTCTTCAGAGAGTTACAGTTCTCCTTCTAGTCCACGGCATGATGGAAGGGAAAGCTGTGAAAGTGAAGAAGAAAAAGACAGAGGTTGTATTTGTGGAGCATGTGTGTGTGTAAAATAATCTTGACACTCACAGATGGTGGTACACTAGAAGTATACAGAATCTGTTTAGTACTCTTCTCTTTTCATTTGGATTGGTGTTCACAGTAAAACATCAGGGGTAGATTTCCACAACTTTTACTGTGGTATCATTCGTTAGAATATGATAAATTCAGAATTTGGAACTTTTATGTGCAAACGAGTCTCATTCTGAGATCTACCATGTCTGTGTCACTGTCAGGAGCTCTTCTCTCTAGCTGACTCAGTACTGTCTTTGTAAGAACTAAATATCTTCAAAAACAGTATGCTCCATCGAGCCTTACGAAGCTCCTATTGTTCTTCATGGTCTCTGTGCATCACACTGATGGGGGGACTCATGTATGTCCAGACCGAAACTGAAAAAACTTCAGAGCTAAGCTTAAGGAGATTTTTTGGCACTCTCTCCACCTACATGTTGTCAATACACATACTCATAGGGTGGAATCAAGCTTCTTGCACAGTACTTCTTCATTCACTGCACTGAAGACATGAAGAATTTCTGTCTATACCTTCTCATGAGCTAGGCTGTTTTTTCACTAATTAAGAGGAGGATGAGGAAGAAACCTGTTCTCAAACAGTGGTTTCTCTTTTTCCGACCTAAGTCTTTCCCTTTGGAGATCAGGGGACACCAAGTTTTTTCTCCATTCCCCCCCCCCTTTTTTCCCTTTTCACCTTTTTTCTGCTCCTGTTTATGGAACAGAAAACCATTAAGCATTACATCATCTATGAGGCCCAGTTGTCTATTAGAGACAGCCGTGCCAAGTGTCTACTTCTAGAGAACAACATCAGGTTGGGTTCTTGTCCTCATTGAAATTCATAACTCAAGCTGAGCCCTTGGCTTTGGAAATGGCTGTCCCCTTTTCATCAAGGAAGGATCCGGTTAGCTCCAAACGTCCCTTTAAATTTAAACCTTCCCCTTCTACTGACCTGAAGCAGGAGAAGAGGGGATAAGGGCCATTAGAAGCTGCCTTCCTCATTTTTCCTGGTGTCCGCACCAGCCCCCCCTGCCCACTTTCAGCCCAGGATCTTCTGACCACTACAACTGCCCTCAACCAATCTGTGCACTCTTCTATTTGTTCCCATACTGGAGGGATTCCAGGCTGCCCTTCCAACACCCGCACCCTTTTCAACGGTGGTGGAAGAATATGTTGGTTTGGCTTCTGAGGGCCTATTGAAGATAACTTGTGTTGATGTTGCCTCTTTCCTGATGCACTGATACCACTCCTGGGAAGAGCCTAGCAAGTGTTCCTGTTATCACTTGACTCTCCCCTTAGATTGTGAGAGCAACCCTATTATGGCTGACTGTCATCCCAAGAACCTTCACCTAGAGGCAGACATCACTCTCCCTGCAACTCTAGAGACTGCTAGCACTCATGGAGTCTTCCCCAGTCACTTAAGTACTGGTTGAGGTCCTCTCCTTCTTAGATTCCCTGAGACAAGTGTTGCATGCCGCCTGAACAGTACTGCACTCTCAACCTGCCCAGAATACCTTCTGCATTTGCACTCCTGTTATGCCTCAAAACAACATGCTGGTCCTTTGAGGAAACCTTTTGCGCCTTCCGTCTACCAACCACTCTTGTGATTCGAACCAGTACCAAAATGCCATGTGTTGGGGTTGGGACTCTTCTGCACCTCAGGGACCAAGTTGCGCCTTGTCCTCTCCGAGCACTGACGGTTAGATGGCTTGGGATCTACACATCTGAAACCAGCCATCTCAAGATCAGGTACCCTTGCACTCACAACCTACTTCCCTGCCTGCAGACAGAAGGCCTGTTCCTCTCCAACAGGCAGGGAGGGACAAACTTTTAGATAAGCTTGGCTTGTAAATGTTGGGGCTAAGAGAACAGCAATTCAGCTCTGCTCACCACTTTGCAGATTGTAGAGCCAAGTCACTGGCCAGTGCTGTCACTTTATGCCGCCGTGCCTAGCTGCATTCTGCGTCACTAACAGTGGACGCCCAGATAGAATCATACAGTCATAGAGTTGGAAGAGGCCATACAGACCATCTAGTCCAACCCCCTGCCCAATGCAGGACCAGCCTAAATCGTCTCTGACAAATATTCTTCTTGAAAGTTGTCAGTGAAGGGGAGCTAACCACTTCCCTAGGCAGCTGGTTCCACCTTTGAACTACTATGACTGTGAAAAGGTTTTACCTAATATCCAGCCGATACATTTCTGCATGTAATTTAAACCCGTTGCTTCAGATCCTATCCTCTGCTGCCAGCTGGAACAGCTCCTTGCCCTCCTCCAAATAACAGCCTTTCAAATATTGAAAGAGAGCAATCATGTCCCCCCTCAATCTCCTCTTCTCCAAACTTAACATTCCCAAGGCCCTTAGCCTTTCCTTGTAGGGCTCAGTCTCCAGACCCTTGATCATCCTCGTCGTTCTGTTCTGCACCCCTCTCGATTTTGTCCACATCCTTTTTGAAGTGAGGCCTCCAGAGTCCAGAACTGCACACAGTACTCCAGGTGTGGCCTGACCAATGCAGTATACAGAAGGGGCTATGACCTCCTGCGAATTCGATGCTATGGCCCTTTTAATACAACCCAAGGCTGAATTTGCCTTTTTTTGCCACCGCATCACACTGACTGCTCTTATATAGTTTACAGTCCACCCTTACCCCGGGATCTCTTTCTCATACACTACTCCCCAGAAACGTATCCCCCATCCAGTATTTGTGCTTGACATTTTTGTGGCCCAGATGTAATACTGTGCATTTATCTTTGTTGAATTGAGTCCTGTTTGCAACTGCCCACTTCTCCAGAGTATTCAGGACTTGTTGAATTTTAACTTCATCTTCTTGGGTGTTTGCTACTCCTCCCAATTTGGTATCATCAGCAAATTTAATGAGTAGGCCTTCTACCCCTTCATCCAGATCACTGAGAAAAATATTGAAAAGTACCGATCTGCATACAGGACTTCCCATTCAAAGGAGAAGGCCTTTTCAGCTCCAGAGTGGGTGATGCCTTCAAGAAGTTGAGGAACTCAGGTCCACTGCACACTCTGTGGGCCTGTCATCTGGGCCCTGACCTCAGTGGCAGTGCTCTTACTATTGCCCATGTCAGAGACTTAACCTTCATCTCTTCCTCTTGCTGTTCAGCTCCTTCCTTCTCCGGGGAAACCTTCTGTAAGTCACAATTGACATTGCAGCGCTCCAACACTACAGTGTCTTCCTCGTGCATCCCTTGACCATTTCCCTCACTCCCCCTAGACAATCCTGTAGCTTCAAAACAGTCTTCCAGTCTAGGAATGCATTGCTGATGATGCCTGGGAATTTGCATTATTTGCATCAGTTATGCCTTAGAGTTCCAGGTCATGCCACCCACTTTGTTTGCTGTTCCGTCCCGTCTGCCCTGAAGCCTCATTTTTCGCTTTCAAAGGATGCCATCAATCCTGTTTCAGCCTCTGAAAAAGAGACAAGATTCTCTTCCCACTTTCATGCCGCCCAAGAGAGATGGTGGCCTGCACCCAATCCTGGACTTCTGGTGGGCGAGCGGTTCCGTCCTCCACAAAAAAGATTTGGATAGTCTCCTTGGATACCATTCTGCCCCTGCTGGCCAAAAACGTGTGTTGCATCAGTCGATCTACAGGACGCGTACTTCCATATTGGAATTGGACCCCAGCATCATGAGTTCCTGCCTATTGCAAGAGGTCCATCCCACTGTCAGGTATTTCCATTTGGCGTATCAGTGGCACAGCATATCTTTGCCAAGTGTGTGGTAATGGTAGTGACTCATCTTTGTCAATTAGGAATAGCCATCAACCTTGGTGATTAGCTAGTTGTGGGCAGATCCCAAATACCTTTTCTTGCAACGCCTTCACACCCTCCTTCAGCTCTCTTCCAACTGAGTCTAAAGCTGAGTGCTGTAAAATGCCAACCCTCAATGACTTGGCAAATCAATTCAATAGGGATTATCATCTGCTTGATAACTGATTGGGCCCCTCTTCTTTTAGACAGAGCCCTCATGATTATCCATCTGAAACTCCTGTTTCATTCAACAACCCTTCCATCCCACCCTGCTGATGTAATGCCTCCTGCATTTCATGGTGTCATAGCACTATCTCCAACTCTGGTTCAGTAGAGCCTTCAAGCCTGTACTTCATAGCCAGTCTTGAATTCTTCATGTTCCTACCATGGCCCTCGTCTCGCTACAATGGTGAGCATAACTTGGCTGTCTTCCTGGAGATAGTTGGATTCTCATCTATTAAAAGTTTCTTGAGAGCCAGTGTGGTGTAGTGGTTAGGAGCGCGGACTCTGATCTGGGAGATCCGTATTCATCACTCCTCCACATGCAGCTGCTGGTGTGACCTTGGGTCAGTTATAAGTTCTTTCGGAGCGATTCTCGCAAGAGCAATCCTCAAAAGAGCTCTCTCGGCCCCACCTACCTCACAGGGTGTCTGTTGGGGGGGGGGAGAAGACTGTAAGCTGCTCTGAGACTCCTTCAGGTAGTGAAGGGCGGGGTATAAATCCAGTCTCCTCCTCCATCATCCAGGCACTCAGTGAAAGCATTCCCTTTACTTCAGGGAGTCTGGATATTGCCATAACCAAATGCCGTGTTATGGGATTGGGGCACTCATTGTTGAGAATTTCCTTCAGTTGTCCATGGATTGCCCAAGAAGCCACTCTCCACATCAGCATCCTGGAGCAGTTAGCAGTCCCCAAATGAATCAATATATTCTGCTCCATTCTGTGCATCTGGAAGGCTCCACTACTGAAAAAGCTTTGGCTACCATCCACCTTGCCTCTGGTGAGGAAGATCTTAACTGGCAGGCTGGACAGTATGGGAGGAAGACAGTGAAGATGTCACGGAAGGCAGGGTTTCCTGTACATGTACTTTCCAGGGCCATTGTCAAGATCTTACGGGATCTGACCAACTGTATACTTATAAGTAATGCTCCCTCTAAACTGTGGAGTCTTGTGAGCAAAAATCCTACTTTGTGAGCGAGTGATTTGGCTGCTGCATAAGATAGTTTGCCATGGAACCCTCCTTCATGAGCTAAAACAAAAATGTGTGAGCTCCAGCTTAGAGGGAACACTGCATAACCCTCTTCTGGCCACACCATACTTGGTTTCCATCTGATCTTTGCTTAGCTAGAGGGATTTTTCTCAGCTTCCTACCTCTCAAGGATCTTCCCAGGACGGAAGCCTGATTCTGTAGCTAGACCTCATCGAACTGAAGCTGACCATGTGGAGGACCTGACCTTCTGCTGCTCTGCCTCTACCGTGTCCTTCTGAGTTCCAGGAAACGTGAAGACATTTCTGCTTGTACTTGTCCTCCACAAGTCTGGATCCTGCATAGTGTAGAGTGCCTTCTATCCTTGCACGACTGAGATCTCACTATCTCATCTCTATTTGTGCCCCTTGCTCTAGTTCTATGTACTATTCTGCTCTCACAGGCCTTTGTGTTCTTTGTTCTCATCTATGGCAGTTTTCAAAGAGCTTTCTTATACTTTATCCTCCAGTTCCCATGTGGAACCTTTAGTTCTGCCCAGTGTGCAGGTGAACTCTGTGCTCTGTGAGCTGTCCCTCTGTATCTCCATTTGCACCCACACAAGGAGATCCTACTCCCTGGTCCCACCTTCTTCCAAAGACGCTCAGCTCTTTTCACCTCGACCAATTCATGGTCCTACTGGTATTCCTGAAAAATCTTTCCTTGGAAGGGGAAAGAACACATGCCCTACGCATGTGCCAGGCCCTCGCCTCCTATCTAAACAAAACCGCAACCTTTCATAAGTATCCCCATCTCTTTATATGCTGTGGTTGGCCAGAAAAAGGGACCTCACACACAAGCTAGTAGATACCTTGATGCATCTCGCTTTTCTACCGGCTGGCAAAGCAGCTGTGATCAAAACCACCCTGCAGGTTGCTTTACTAGGGCTTTGGCCAGCTCTGTAGTTTTTGTTCGAGGCATACCTTTTCCAGATGTCTGCAAGGTGGCAACCCAGTCACAGCCTTCAACCTTTGTATGTCACTTCTTAAATGTCACAACTTAAACATTCAAGAGCCCGAAAGGACATGGCTTTTGCTCAAGCTGCACTGAACACCTTGTTCCAGTAAGACATTCCTGTTTCCATCTGCAGTGGGAACTGGTAGGTCATTTTACTAGTCTTATTCTATCAGTGTGATGCTCGGAGACCATGAAGAAGAACAGATTGCTGACCTGTAACTGATGTTCTTCGAGTGGCGGTCGTCTGTGCAGTTACGCAGCCCCATCCAGTTTCCTCACAAGCAGGTGCTTCCTTTTTCTCTCCTATGTTTTTGGGAAGAAAGAACTTGGTGGAAAGTGCAGCTCCGCCCTCTCTAAGCCATCAGGTGCTCCAATGGGTGCAGCCAGTGCTGAAAACTTTCCTTAATCTTAGCTCTAGATATTTCTCTGGTTTGAATCTGTGCATCCTCAGTTCTTGTCAGCATGACTGCACAGACGACCACTCAAAGAACACGTTACAGGTAAGCAACCTGTACTTTTCTACACTCTTTTTTCTTAAACCTATATTCAGAGTGACTTGCCTTTGTTAACCCTCTAGAGCAACAGGTAGCTTTTTGTTGCCTACAATTTTGCCATCTACCTCATATAATCTTCCTGGTTTCACTTTTTATTAATCTTGATTTGTTATCTGAATGTAAAGAAGAGTACTGAAAGGGGAAAGCAAGTAATATGAACACTTTGCTCAAACTTGTCTTTTTTCTGCTTGGCTCGTTTTTGAATAGATGCAACTTTTATGTCAAACATTTTATATTTCAGTTTTAAAGAATAGAATTTCAGCAGTAAATGATTGTAGCTTTTTGCTTTCAGCAATTAAAACTGGATTCCTACGTATTTGTAGATAACTGTTTTGTAGCTCACCCACTGGACAATTAATGCCTTAGATATCACTGCCCAGGGTAGTTTGAAAAGCACATTAGTGGTGACACAACTTGCCTCATAATCATTATCTTTGTGCTGTCACTTGTGGCACAGGGTTTATTACAAGTAGCACTGCAAGTAGTAATACTTGAAAGTTTTATCTGTACAGTTTCTGTGGTGCCTGTTCTGATACATTTTTAGTCTAGATACATGAAAACCATGAATACCTCATTGTGGAGAATGCAGGGTATACATTAGGGGCGTGCAAGACCACCCCACCCCCCCGCTATTTTTCAGGTTCTGGTATACTGAACCCAAAGTATATTGGTATTTCCTGATATCCTTGAATCCCAATACCAGCATGGTATTTGGATTTGGTAAATGTTGGGATTGCTGAATTTTTTTGGCTCCATTATACCCTATGGGGGACCATTATACTCAAGGGTCCCCATAGGATATAATGGAGAATTGATCTGGGGGTATCTGTGGCTCTGTGGGGGCTGTTTTTTGAGGTAGAGGTGCCAAATTTGCAGCATAGGTGCTAGTGCCTCTCCTCAAAAAACTCCCAAGTTTCAAAAAGAATTGACCAGGGGATCCAATTATGTGGGCCTCAGTAGAAGGTGCCCCTGTCCTCCATTGTTTAAAGGGAACATGGTCACTTTAAACGCCTTTTGCAAGCGGTGGCTGAACTCCAAAGGCATTTAAAGGGCTCACAGACCCTATAAATGCCTTCTCCAAACCACATCTTCACCCAGAAGGTGTTTAAAGGGACCGCAGTCCCTTTAAACACCCTTTAATGCTAGCTATACGGCAGCCCTGGAAAATCCCAAATATTTTTGATTTTTTGGGCTCGGCCGTATCAGTTGTCGGATAAATACCCCTGGGTGATATCCGGCTGGAAAAATACCCGAAAAATACCAGTAAGGTATTTTTAAGGCTGTTACCTGGCTTGGATAAACCAGAAGCACACTCCTAACGTATATGAATCAGAAATCCAGAATTTGTAAGCAGCTCCAGTTGACGCAAATAACAATCTTTGACCCTTTTTTGTCACTGTTGTATAATATCCCATGTGATATTATAGCAGTCTGAGGAGTTTAAACCTGGGGAACCTCTAAAAAAAATTGAATGTTAACAGTTTAATGATGCCTTGTTTTCCCATAGATACAGACAGCAATTCTGAAGATTCTGGCAACCAAAATGTGTTGAGATTTACTGCTTACAGCACTGGAGATATCAGTAATTCACCTGCACATATTTCAGTGAGATCACAAAACGGAACGATTGTAGAAGATCCTCTAAGTTCACAGTTTCAAAACATTTCCTTTATGCACTGTATGATGCACAACGGTGCACAGAAACCCGAGACAGCAATTCCACCACGTATATCTCCTGACAGAAAAACTTTGGGAATGGTCGGTGGTGGTCCTGTTCTCCATTCACCAATGAGAGAGCCTGCGAACTCAGCTGTTGGAATGGGCTCAGCTGGTGAATCTGAAAAACACACTGAACTTCTTTCTTCCCCTTTGCCGGCCGCCTTCCTTCCATCCGCGATCCAGCCAACAATACACAGAATGAAAATCTCTTCACCGCAGACCTCGTCTGAAGGTTGCACCGTTGGCAGTCTGCAGCAGCAAACGGGGAATTTAAGCATTGGCTCACCAAACACTGCCTTTATCCCAGCCCACAACCCGGGTAACTTTCCAGGATCCACAGTTTCTACTACAGACCCGATGTCAAAACCTGCATCCCACGTTTTGGGCCTCAATCAAGTGGTGCCTCATATTGAGGGAAACGCTGGAGTGATCCCTCCGCCTTCCAATCTAAAAGTAGTCGTTCCTGCAGCTGGTCTCTCAACAGGACTCCCGCCGGCTCCTTTTACTGTACCAGTGACTCTTCATACTTCCAGTGTGTTGCCCAATCAGAGTACAACCGTGCTGAACACTGTCGCCTCCACACCGCCTCCATCATCCGGTCTGTGTGTTAGTCAGGTCCAGCCTACTGTTCCTCCGGCGGTACCTACCCACACGCCAGGACCTGCCCCTAGCCCGAGCCCTGCTCTAACACACAGCACCGCACAGAGTGACAGCACGTCCTATATCAGTGCTGTTGGGAATACTAATGCTAATGGGACTCTGCTATCTCCACAGCAATTGGGGTCTGGGCCGTGCGGGTCTTGTGGTCGCAGATGTAGCTGTGGGACCAATGGGAATCTTCAAGTTAACAGTTACTTTTATCATAACCCACTTCACGGACAAGTCTACAGAGTTCCACCTTTCTTCCCTCTGCCGTCGCTTTGTAATGGTAGCTACCTCAACCAAGCACACCAGACTAACGGAACGCAGATTCCTTTTTACTTGCCTCGGGCCCCATATGCAAACGGGCTGATGCATGACCCAGTAATGGGGAGCCAAACCAACTATGGTATGCAGCAGATGGCAGGATATGGGAGGTTCTATCCTGTGTATCCAGCTCCAAATGTAGTTGCCAGTGCTAATGGATCAGGGCCCAAGAAGAATGGGAATGTGTCCTGTTATAATTGTGGTCTTAGTGGGCACTATGCACAGGACTGTAAGCAGTCATCCATGGAGGCCAGTCAACCAGGTAATCACAACTCCCCACACAGTTGCTTCTGAGTCCACTTCTCTTATTGACCCTGCTGCCCCGTCCCGCTGTCCGTGGTTTGTATGACTCTGTGCGATTGGCTGTGATTTCCCATTTTGTAGTTTGTAATAGGCCCAAATACTTACATCACCCTAAGGGAACAAAGAGAATTTTCACTGACAACCAAGTGAGCTTGGCCATAACCTCTCTCAAGGAAAAACGAATCGGAACTAGCTTAGTAAACTTCTCTGGCTGTTAGAAGTTGTGCTGCCAAAATGTGATTCTGTGTTAGTGGCAGAACCCAAAGCAGTCAGAAACAAACCTTTTGGCTTTTAAAATGATTGCTCACGTGTGTTTCATATGTTGTATGCTTGATCAAAGTAAAATGGGTTGTTTGTACCTATGCATAACTAGATATTCAGTTGTCTTTCTCCTCTATCTTGGTAGATCAGAGGTATTTGTTACAAAGGACGTAGATGTGCATACATGTGAATAAGCTATTGAAGTTGAGGGGTGCCATCATCTGCAAAATTTAAATGTTTGCAGATGGTAAAAATAATATTTTTTTTTCTCTTCGCTTGTTTCTGGCATATTTGCATCCTGAGAGAGATGAGAGGGGAATTCCAGTTTGGTAGCCCTGAAATTCTGAAGCTGTCTGCTTTTAGAGCTCAGAGCTTCAGAATTCCAGCATGTCATTGGAATGGGTGGAAATACTTCAGAATTTCAAGTCTACTCATTTGCTTGATGTTGATTGTGGAGAAATGTTTTCAGAATGACTTCTTTTTATTTACAAACCAACTTACAGGTGGGCTATGCAACCTCAGAAGCCTCCCTATGGATAGTAGCATAGCCTTTTGGGAGAGTATGTTCACTTTGCTGCTTTTTAGCTTTTTATAATTTTATTCTAAGTGTAAGCAGTGACTTAGTAAGTTCTTTTTCCTGTTCTAGGCACTTACAGATTGAGATATGCACCTCCCCCACCCCCTTCTAATGATACGTTGGATTCTGCTGACTGAAACCAAGTAAACATTGCCTCCATACCAAAACGAAGGTTGGGAAATCTGGGGGATTCTTTGGATTTTGAGAGGTTCCTTGTGCGTGTGTTTTGTTTTTGAAATATTCTATTGCATTTTCTTCCCCCATTGCTCATAGCTTCTGTTCTAATATGAAAGGAGAAAGCAGTTTTGCTCCTGGTCTGACTTGCATAAAGCATGTTGCTATCTCAGCCAATCAATCCGATGAGCATTTGAATGACTAGACTTTTGCACTGAAGACATAACACATGCAATGTTTACTGCATTTTTTAAGAAGTAATTTGACCTCCGACAACACTGGTTTGAACAGCCATATGGTTGAAAAGAGAAACTGGGTCATGCTTCCTAAAGTCATCTTCCACCTCCCCCCTCCTCATGCTGCTCTTGAATCTTCTTGCCCTCCCTTAGCTGGGTCTGCGTGTCTCCCTGGGACCGGGCGGGATGTTCAGCCGTTCATCTAGATCCTGCCCATAACACTAGTAACTAAATTGCTCTGTCCGTGAACCCATGGGGGCACTGGTTTCTTGATAAACTGAAAACCCTCAACAGTACATATGCATTATTTGATCAATATATAGCTCTTACGTGCCTAAATGAGAATACATGGGATTGGGGAAGGCTTAAAACAATGTGGACCTTAAAACTAATTTCTGAAATAGAAATAAGTTGAACAATTTTCCTTAGTTTTGTGTTTATTTTTTTAAGCCTGTTGATTCTAAATTTGGGGGGGGGGGTGGCAGGGGGACTGGCCTGAATGCCTTCTCAGCTTGTGTGTCCGCATCTGTGATGAAAGTCGGCAGTGAGCGAGTACCTTTTGTGCTCTAGTTTGTCAGTACAAAAAAAAAAAAAATTACTTGATCTTAACTTTCCCCCTTTAGGCTATTTAGGCTATTGCAGTGTTGTTATTTTAGAATGTAAAATGGCTTATTTCAGTCTGGACAGAAGCCTCTGTGTATTCTGCAGAACCGAATTGGGTATTTATGTACCAGAACCAGTCTACCAAATAGCAATGTCACTTTCTTATGACAATTTACCACTGTGTGATCACGGTATAATGTGAAAGACTCCAGTGAGTGTGAAGATTGATCATGTTTGTGTCATGTCACCAAGTTTTAACGCTGCTGTATTTTATTTCTAAAAGCCAATATATCCTAAATTGCTTCCAGATAATATTTTTTGATTTCTTAAATGCACTGAATTTATCTGGAAGAAGACTTCTGACTGTTGAAATGAACACTGAACCACCACAGTTTGTGTATCCATAGGTATTAGCATTCCTCACAATTCATAGCAGAAATATAGATTTTACTTATTTGAGGGGGGGGGTGAAAATAGATATACATGCAGCAGAACAAAGTCCCTTTTGGGTTCAGTCAACCAACTGCTAAAGGAAAAAAACTTGAAAACTTGATTTACTACATTTCTTCATAGATAGCATTTATATTTATAGCGCCAATATATTTTGAAATTGTGGGAGTTAAAGGGGTAGAGGAGAGCTTTAATTTAAATAAAACTAGCATAGGAAATTATTTTGGTTAAAATGTTTTATTTGCTCCGGGTATCTTGGACCATATTAAAACGGAAATAACTGCTTCTGAGTTTAGTGAGGGTGTGAAAGCACCAGTGGACTCGCATTCTGAATTATCTGCCAGTTTATTGGACTTATTTTATGATTTAAGATACTGTACTGTAAATGGGAGGTACGTCGCCTTCTCTTTATTTGTATGTTTACCATATACTTTGATATTTGAAATGTTATGTACTGGAAAGGTCACTTATATTTCTAGAACAGATTGGATTTTATGCAGCATTTTTCCTTGAATTAACAGCAATAAAAAGAGGGGGGAAATCACATTTGCAGACGCTGTACTTAATTATTCATGACAGCAAAATTGCCTATTTTTCCTGGGCGAAGACTGAAAAATTGTCATCGACATAGCCAGCTCCCAAGATTCTAAACAAGATAGCACCTATTAGATGGAACAGTTCACAAGTGAGTTGGGAAGAGCAAGAATAATTTCCTAACCAAGCTAATGTCTAGGTCAGGCCAGGCTAGAAATGCCCTAAAAACATGTTAAAGCTTTACAGATGATGTGGGGTAACTGAGCCTTATTACTCGGGGGGGGGGGGGGGGCTGTTCTCACACTGTTCCTGGTTACACAGACGGCTTCCACCCACACTCTCAGTTCAAATGTTCACCTTAATCTGTGATCTGCACATTTTCACATGTGTGATTTTTAAAAAACTGGCTGGCATATTCAGATCTCTGCTTCTTCCTTAGAGTACCCTCTTCAGAACAGGATGCATAGGAGGGACTTGCACCCCCATTGGGGGGGGGGGGTGTCGTTTACTTACATGGCTTTGTTGAAGCATGTGTCCCTCCCTTCTCTGTGGTAAATCCGAGAAGTCATGTGAACTGAGGAGAGGGTTAAAACATAATCTGCAAGAGGAAATTAGAGCAGAGTATAAATGTCAGGAGACATAGAGGGAACAGCCCAGGAAAGAAAAAATAAATACATCAAAACAAATGAGGGCAGCCCTAACCTGGATAACCCAGGCAAGCCCGATCTCGTCAGATCTCAGAAGCTAAGCAGGGTCGACTCTGGCCGGTACTTGGATGGGAGACCTCCTCGGAATACCAGAGGCGGGAGGCAGGGGCAGGCTTTATTCAGCCACCTCTCTGAATATCCTCCAGGCCCCCAGTAGGGGTCAGTCACCAGAGGTCGCCATGACTTCCAGGTGCACACGCACACACACATTTATAAAAAACAACAAATGAGAGCCCACAGATCTGCAAGGAATTGCTGTTATGTTGGATGCGAACCCATCATTGTTGTTGAGGTTATGGACCTCAGTGGATAGCTGTTAATGGAACAAATATTTATTTATATCATTTATCCCCCTGCCTTTGGGGACCCACAGTGGATTACATTGTTCTCCATTTTACCCTCACAGCAATTGTGAGGGTAGGCTAAGCTGAAGAGTGTGTGACTGGCTCAATATAATCCAGCAAGCTTCCACGGAAGAGTGGGGATTTGAACCCGGACCTCCCAGATCATAGTTTAACTGCTGTACCACACTGGCTCTCATTGTGGATGAAATGGGAAGCGTTGGTGTTTTGGGAACATCAGTAACATATCAAGTGAGCCTCGGAATGTTCGTGTAAGTGGGACAAGTTTCCAATGAAATGCACATGGCTGTGATTTGATGTATCCCAATGGTTCAACATATGGAACAGACCGTTAACAGCAGTGTTCCCTCTAAACTGAGTTAGTGTGAGCTAGCTCACACTTTTTCAGCCTCCGGCTCACACATATTTGTCTTAGCTCAGGAAGGAGGGCTCTAGAGCAAACTAATTTATGCAGTAGCCAAATGGCTCGCTCACAACTTTAATGCCAGTAGCTCACAAAGCAGAATTTTTGCTCATAAGACTCCACAGCTTAGGGAACATTGGTTAACAGTCAGACCCATCCTGCAGAAGGGCAGTTTGTATAAGATGCCCCTCTTTAAATATCATTCCCCCCGAATCATTTGTGCACTATACAGCCTGGCCTGAGAGATGGAAGCAAAATGGAGACGGAACAAACAAAACGGATGTTGGCCAGAGGCAAGTCTGGGAAACTATTTTGGGTAGGTGACTCAGGGCCACTGACTTGCTAATAGCTGTCTCCCCACCCTAAAAGAGATAATCTCATCAATGGATTTCCTGAGGACACCTCCCATCACCTGGACTTCACCCCGTCCTCATGTGGTTCTGTTTTTCCCTTGCTCATTCACCTTGATTAATGGGCTGTTCATATACCTAGTAGCCTCTCCTGTCTTGCACACAAGGGTCATATACCTTCACACATTTAGTTCACATCTAGCAATCTCTACAAGGGAACATTAGCCCTACTCATGCAAATAATCATGGGTTTCCCTAAGGTTTTTGATAATCCATGGGAGAGTCATTAAGCCTCTTCCAACACATTGTTTTACCCTGGGAAAATTAATCAAAGGTACTGTTTTAGGGGCACACATGTCAGACCAGCTATAATTAGTTTTTCCTATAACTAGACACACTCCCCCCCCCCCCCCCCGCAAAGTGTGGATGTTCTCTCAGCACTAAACATCACACCCCTGCGTAACTGGGCTTCCTCCTCCTCTTTGGGAAATACAGGCCGTTTCTCCAGCTGTCTTCCACAGACCTTGATCTCCAGGACCTGGTAAATATCCCCCTTCCCAAATCACTCTCCTCGCTACTTTCTTTTATCTTTCCCCTCAGTTTGTGTGTTCCCCGTGTGCTTTATGTGTATGCTGTTTTCTTTATTCTTTTTGTAATAAAACTCCTTTTACATAGTGCTGCTGTCTGTTTATTTGAGAGTTCTCAGGGAATAATCCCCATAAACATTGGAGATCTCCTAGTTACCCTCTTGCTAGTCTCCAGTTACACTAATTCTCCCAATTAATTTGGAGACACCTCCCCCCATTCTGGGTAACAAGATGGTGGCCTAGGAAGGAGACATCTGCAAATATGAGGTAAGGCCAGGGTGGTGTATGACCGAGGTCTGGAGTAGAATTTTTTAGCTGGGTCCAAAATGCAATATATTTCAACCCACCTAAAAAGCCAGGTAATGAAAGTCATCCTGCTGTGAACCACACCTTACTCTCTGGTGGTTCTGGGAGTGGGGCAGTAAATGACAAATGGGTACTGGATACAGTAACCAATGAGTACTCACTATAATTCAAGTCCATTCCACCCAGACATTTTCTCCAGATTCTGAAGAATTGGTCCAATCAAAAACACCAGTTTCTGGAGACCGTCATATAGCACCTGCTGGACATCAGGGCTATAGAACTGATACCCAAAGCACAAAGAACTGGAGAGGGTCTACTCAGTGTTCTTAGTGCCAAAGAAGAATGGGGATGTCAGGGCCATACTGGACCTAAAATGGCTGAATAGGCATCAGAACAAGAAACTTCAAGATGGAAACACTCAAATCCATTTTGGCAACCATTCAGAACGAGGACTTCCTGGTGTCCATCAATCTCTCGGAGACCTATTTGCATGTCCCCATACAAGAAGCCCATCACAGGTCCCTACACTTTGCATAAAATGGGAGGGATTTCCTTTCGGTCTGAAGTCATCACCCAAGGTGTTCACCGAGATCCTGGTATTCCTGGTAGCACATCTGAGACTACAGGGAGTTTCTCTATTCCTGTATTTAGATGACATTTTGATCAAGGCACCCTCTCTCCACCAGGGGATTGAAGTGGTAAACAGAACAGTAGCCTGACTTCAAGAACATGGCTTCATAATTAATGAGAAAGAGCAGCTTCCATCCAACTTACACCTGGGAATCCTGGTAGACATAGCCCAGGACAGAGTTTTCCTATCTCAGGAGAGACAGCAAAAGATTCAGACAATGGCAACAGAAGTCCTAAAGAGCCCAAAGGTGGAGGTGATGGTCATGGCAAAACTTCTGGGAATAACGGTGTCCTGCCAGGATGTCCTACAATGGTCATGGTTCCATCTTGCCCACTCCAGAAGTTTCTGCTTTCATATCAAGAGTTGATAGCAGACAAAAGATCAACTAGTGGTTGGATCTTGCCTGGTTTCATGAAGGTCATGAAGAGGATGGTAATGACCACAGATGTGAGTCTGTTGGGCTGTAGGGCACATACCCAAGGAAGGATGACACAGGGACCTGGTCGAAGGAAGAGACAGTCAACAGTATAAGCTTCCTGGAGCTGAGAGCCATCAGACTAGGCCTGACAGATTTCCAGGATCTCCTTTCAGGACACCACGTATTAGTACAGACAGACAATATAACAGCCAAGGCCTACGTGAACAGGCAAGGGTCTACCAAATTCAGATCCCTTCACAAGGAAGCATGCATCATGATATGGTGGGTAGAAAACCATCTCAAATCTCTAAAAGCGGTTCATGTAGCGGGTCAGGACATTTCCTTGGTGGACTGGTTGAGTCAGAGGACTGTGGATCAGTCGGAATGGATGCTATGCAGAGAGATCTTCCAACAGATTTGCAGGAGATTCGGCACGGCAGAGATGGACCTATTCTCCACCTATCAGAACTGTCAAGTTCTGAGGTTCAAGTCAAGGCAAAGAAACTCTCAAGCCATTGGGGTAGACGCCCTGAATTGCGAGTGGCCTCATCAGCTACTGTATGCTTTCCCCCTGGTCCAGCTGATAAACAGGGTTGTACAGAAAGTAATATAACAAATAGCAGAAATAATACTAATAGCTCTGTTTTGGCCAAGAAGGGAGTGGTTTCAAGACCTGAAGAGGCTCTCGGTTGTGGATTCCTGGCACCTTCCACTCAGGGAAGACCTTCTGATACAGGGGTCAATGCTACACTCTCGACCAGCTTTGCTAATCCTTACAGCCTGGAGGTTGAGCGCAAGCAGTTATCAGACATAGGTTATTCAGAGGGGATAATTAAAACCATGTTAGCCTCTGGGATGACTCCACAAATAGAGTATATAACAACACCTGGCAAGTTTTTCAGATATGGTGCCTAGAACGAGGTTTGGATCCTTTATCAGTGCCAGTTAACGGGATTTTATCCCTCTTTTAAGTAGGGTTAGATAAAAGTCTCAGCACTAGTACCATTAGGTGTCAAGTAGCGGCTATTTTGGCAATTGGGGCACTACAAAGGGAAAATCTCTGGTTCAACATCGTCATACCATGAGATTTTTGAGGGTGACTTCATTGTTAAACACCCCCCTCCACAGGTTCATCCCTTTCCCACCTGGAACCTTAACCTGGTACTAAGAGCATTGGCCAGAGACCCCTTTGAACCTATGGCCACATGCCCACTTAAAAGAACTGACATTCAAGACCATCTTCCTGGTTGGAATCACCTCAGCTAGACGGGTATCAGAGCTGCGGGCACTATCAGTAGATAGGGAGCTCTGCATTTTCCATAACGATAGAGTAGTGCTGCGACCTGACCCAGCCTTCATTCCAAAGGTGAACTCCATAGGACGGAATAAATAGTGCTCTAGGATGTTTAAGGCGCCCCTCCCTCATCAATGTCAGCTATGCTGGGAACTACAATTCCCAGAATGCACTGAAGAAGGAACTGGAGGAGTAAAACAAATGTAGGCAAGCTTGGTGAAGAGAAGATCTCATGTCTCAAGCAGCTTGTGGAGGCTGGGCCTGGGAATTTCAAACCGGAGCCTGGCCCTAGGGTTCCTGGCCTCCAGGTGGGGCCTGGGGATCCCCCGCTTTTACAACTATTTCCAGCTGACAGAGATCAGCTCCCCTGGAGAAAATGACTGCTTTGAAGGGGGGACCCGATGGCATTGTACCATGCTGAGGCTCCTCCCCTCTCCAAACCCCTCCCTCTCCCGGACCCACCCCCAAAGTCTCCAGGTATTTTGCAACCCTACCTGGCCCCGATTGCACACGTGCCCCTTTCCAGGAAAATTATAAACGGTTTTAAAACCCTGTTGTGATGGTGGTGGCAACCTCGAGAAGTGATCTCTGTGTGTGAAACGTCTGTTGCAGTTCAGTCAGGGTAGGCTGAGGTACACTTTGCTGAGCATGCGCGATCCCCTTGACAAGAGCAACCAAGCAACAGACGAGAGGGGGAGAGGAGGTGTGGGACCAGCCTTTGCCAGGATTGGAGAGGGCAGGGTTGCAGTGCAGAAGTCAATGGAAAAACTCGGTAGGGGACACAGGGATGCCAGCCTCCAGGTGGGGCCTGGGGATCCCCTGGAATTTCAGCTCATCTCCAGACTACAGTGATCAGTTCCCCTGGAGAAAATGGATGCTTTGGAGAGTTGACTCCGTGGCATGGTGCCCCACTGAGGTTCCTGCCCTCCCAAGGCTCCATCCCCGAATCTTCAGGAATTTCCCAACCTGGACCTGGCAAACCCCTCCCCTGTCAGTGGCCCAGAGGGGGATCTGGCAACCCTTGCTCGGGGGGGGAGGCTCAATCCTATTGACTGGGGGGGGGATGGGGAAATGACCTTGATTGGGGAGGATAGCAGGATTTGGTTTTTTAAAAGATGTTCTGTAAAAGAGTATTTACCTTGAAATTTGATTATTCTATTTTGATTTGCTTTGAATGCTACACTTCAAAGTCTGGGTGGGAGAATGGCTTTTTCTCCACCGCCTCGTTATCTGGTGGTGGTGGTGGTGGTGGTGGTGGTCTTCCATGGGAATCAGCCCAGCCTTGCTTTTGAACCAGCCAGTGCAACCACTGGCATGAACACACAGACTCTCATACGAGCCATGTCGTTTGCTTTCCTTCCTTCCCCAGTTCCCCCCCCTTTGATAACTATACATCTCCTAGTAAGCCGAGTGTGTTCTAATTAGGGTTGCCAGCCTCCAGGTGCGGGCTGGAGATCGCCTCTCATTTCAACCCATCTCCAGACTACACAGATCTGTTTCCCTGGAGAAAAAAAACTGCTCTGGAGGGTGGAGTCTGGGGGTTCTGCATCCCCATTTGAGGTCCCCCCCCCCAAAAAAAAAATCTCTGTCCTTCCCAGCCTCCACCTCCAAATCTCCAGGAATTTCCCAACCCAGAGCCGGCAACTCTAGATGGCTTCTCGGAAGGGGAGGCCGGTCCCTTGATTCTGGCAACATCAACTCTATTCAAGAATTCCTCTTATGCCGCACACAGACCTGGTTCTGTTTGCTCGGCTGTTTGCGTATTCCCCAGAAAGTGTCTCACGTCTGCCGAAATGTTATTTTTGTAGCTGCCTCTGTGCCTTTGATATAAGGACATTAGGAGTTTCGAGGGACAATTGGGGAGGGGGGGAATCAGCAGCTGCTGACGAGGGAGTTTCCTTGAGTTGCTCGAGGGAGGGGGGCAAACAGGAGGCAACCTGAACTAAGCTCCCCGACAAAGTCACTGCAGCAAGTGAGGAATCTTTTTGAAAAGATGTTTAAAAAACCCTGAAAGATTAGGAGGGTCAGGGGTCATTTCCTGCGGGAGCGCACAGGAGCGGAGCTCCGGCAGTAAGGAGACCAGGGGGCAGGCACATGCAACAAGCCCCACCCCCTGCACCAAGCAGCCCTCAGTTGGGCCATGAGGAGCAAGAAGCAGCCAGGTAAGCTGCAGAGCACCCCCCCCCAGCCCGCCTTCAGGTACAAGCTCTCCCTCCTCTGCGAGGACAGATCTTCAGGTCCCCCCCCCCAATAGCTAGCAATCCAAAACAGTCCAGTGGCGCCTGAGCGGTGAGTGTTGCCTTCTGACACACTTCCGGTGATGTCAGGGGGTGTGGCATATGCAAATAAGTTATGCTAATGAGCTCCTGCACCTCTTTTTCTACGAAATGACCCCTGAGGAGAGTCGAGTCCTTTTGGGAAGCCTGGAGACTATTTAAAACTACATTCCTAGAAGCTCACATAAAATATATAATTCAGGTTAGGAAAGGTACAAATAGGTCTAGAAAAAGGCCTACATGGTTAACAAGCAAAGTGATGGAAGCAGTAAAAGGTAAGAAGGATTCCTTTAAGCGGTGACCAGCCAGGGAGGCAGTTGGAGCCCTTGGATGATCACGAGGTAAAAGAATGACTATAGGACGATAGGGACATGGCAGAGAAGCTGAATGCATTTTTTGCCCCTGTTTTCACGGTGGGAGATGGGAGGTGCTTGCCCATTCCAGAACCGCCGATTTCAGGAGGGGTGTTGAAAGACCTGAGTCGGATTGAGGTGACGAGAGAGGAGGTCCTGCGACTGAGGGACAAATTGAAAACTGACAGCTCACCAGGCCCTGATGGCATGCATCCAAGAGTTCTGAAAGAACTCAAATGTGAATTTGTGGATCTCCTGACAAAAATATGTAATCTCTCCTTAAAATCAGCCTCCATTCCTGAGGACTGGAAGGTAGCTAATGTAACCCCCATCTTTTTTTTAAAAAGGGTTCCAGATCTGGGAAATTACAGGCTTGTCAGTCTTAACATCGATACCAGGTAAGTTGTTGGAATCTGTTATCAAAGATAGAATTAGTAGGCACATTGATGAACAAAAGCTAATGAAGAAGAATCAGTGTGAATTCTTTAAGGGAAGATCTTGTCACACTAGCCCAGTGATGGCGAATCTTTTAGAGACTGAGTGCCCAAACTGCAACCCAAAACCCACTTATTTATCGCAAACTGCCAACACGGCAATTTAACCTGAATACTGAGGTTTTACTTTAGAAAAAACAACTCATACATTAACTTAAGATGATCCAAACAAAGTAAGGAAAGCAATCCCAAATGCGTTCATTTACTTAAAATTATTTGGTAGAGAAGTTGACACTTTAATGATGGTCTGGACCTGGCTGGGGCGATGGCACGCGTGCCCACAGAGAGGGCTCTGAGTGCCACCTCTGGCACCCGTGCCATAGGTTTGCCACCACTGCCCTAGCCTGTTAAGAGTTCTTTGAGGGGGTGAACAAACATGTGGACAAGGGGAACCCAAGAGATGTTGTTTACCTAGACTTCCACAAAGCTTCTGAGAAAGTTCCTCATCAAAGGCTCCTAAGTAAACTCAGGAGTCATGTGGTAAGAGGACAAGTCCTCTTGTGGATTAAAAACTGGTTAATTAACAGGAAACAGAGATTGAGTATAAATGGCCAGTTTTCACAGTGTAGGGTGGTAAGCAGTGATCCTCTGAATCCCAGAGCCAGGAGGCAACTTCAGGGGAAGGCCTGGGCCTCTTTGCTCTGTCATTGGCCATCCAGAGGAACTGGCTGGCCACTGTGTGAGACAGGAGGCTGGACTCGATGGACTATTGGTCTGATCCAGCAGGGCTCTTCTTAGGTTCTTAGGAAGGCCTCAGCCTCTATGCTCTGTCGTTGGCCATCCAGAGGAACTGATTGGCCACTGTGTGAGACAGGAGGCTGGACTAGATGGACTATTGGTCTGATCCAGCAGGGCTCTTAGGTTCTTAGGAAGGCCTCAGCCTCTATGCTCTGTCGTTGGCCATCCAGAGGAACTGATTGGCCACTGTGTGAGACACGAGGCTGGACTCGATGGACTATTGGTCTGATCCAGCAGGGCTCTTCTTAGGTTCTAACGGCAACTTGACGGCACTTTCAGGCACCACCATCATCTTGACTCCAGGTAGGGTCTTTGCTCATGCGGCCCTTCCAGAGCTGCATTTACTATTTATTTACATCTAGCTTTTCTGCCTTCCCAAGGGCCACCAAGGCAGCCGACAATTTAAAGCATATGGGATAAAGATTTTAAAGACATTAAAATCACCCCCTACCAGCACGTATCATTAAAACAGAATTTAAAATTTGTGCAAAGACATCAAAACAGCAGGTGGTGGAGGAGATTGGATATATACCCTGCCCTTCACTAGCCGAAAGAGTCTCAGAGCATCTTACAATCCCCTCCCCACAACAGACACCCTGTGAGGTAGGTGGGGCTGAGAGGGCTCTTCCAAGAACTGCTTCTGAGAGAACAGCTCTGAAACAACCTGTGTCTGACCCAAGGTCACACCAGCAGCTGCATGTGAAGGAGTGGGGGATCAAACCCAGTTCTCCCAGATAAGAGTCCGCACTCCTAACCAATACACCAAACTGGCTCTCTGAGGAAATGCCAAGTTTAAAAAAAAGTCTTTACCTGCTGGTGGGAGACGTCAACAGAAGGGGACAGACAAACCTCCCTGGAGAGGGAGTTCCGAAGCTTTGGTGCCATGACCTCTCCCAGGTGGCCACCAGCCTAATCTCAGAAGGTGCCCAAAGCATGGGCTCTGAAAATGACCAGAGTGGTTGGGCCAGTGCAGAAGGGAGTAGGTGGTCCTTCAAGTATGCTGGTCCCGAACCAGGCTGAGTTTTGAAGGTCAAGACCAGCACCTTGAATTGTGCCTGGAAATGCATTGGGAGCCAGTGTAGAGGGGCCACGACTGGAATAATATGGTCCCTGCTGTGACCCACTCCAGTCAACATCCTGGCTGCAGCGTTCTGTGCCAACTGAAGTTTCCAAACACTTCAAGGGCAGTCCCACATACAGCACATTGCAGTAATCTAATTGAGATGTAACCCAGGCTTGCATCACAGTGGCCAGATCTTTTCTGCTCAGGAAAGGCTGCAACTGAACTAGAAAAAAAGGCACTCCTGGCCACAGCTACCACCCCCTTCTCCTGAGTCCAAGACCACTCTCAGACGACGGACCTGTTCCTTTGGGGGGGGGCACGGCCCCATCCAGAACGGGCGACACTTTAAATCCCGGGTCAGACCTTCCACTCACCGTTAGCACTTCCATCTTTTCAGGGTCAAGCTTCCGAGACTGCATCCACTCCAAAACTCTCCCCGGGGACTGGTTCAGGGTTTCTACGGCCGTCCCGGGGTCCGCTGGAAGCATGAGTGAGAACTTAGTGTCTTCTGCATTGTGGTGACAACGACCCAGCCCAAATTAATTGTGGGATGTTGGGTTTTTTTCCCCTGTAGCGGCCCTAGTAGTGCAGCCTAGCCCAATCTTGTCAGAGCTGGGAAGCTAAGCAGGGTTGGCCCCAGTTAGTACCAAGGAAGACTAGAGCAACTCGGAATTGGCAAAGCCAGTTTGGTGTAGTGGTTAAGTGTGTGGACTCTAATCTGGGAGAACCGGGTTTGATTCCCCACTCCTCCACTCGCACCTGACTGGATGGCCTTGGGCAAGCCGTAGTTCTGTCAGGGGCGTTCTTGAAAGGGGGCAGTTTCTGTCAGAGTTCTCTCGACCCCACCTACCTCGCAGGCAATGTTCCCTCCAAGCTGTGGAGCCTTGTGAGCCAAAGTTCTGCTTTGTGAGCTACTGGCATTAAAGTTGTGAGCGAGCGATTTGGCTGCTGCAGAAATTAGTTGGAGCCATCCTTCCTGAGCGACGGCAAAAATGGGTGAGCTGGAGGCTAAAAAACTGTGCACTAGCTCACACTAACTCAGCTTAGAGGGAACACTGCTCGCAGGGTGTCTGTTGTGGGGAGGGGAAGGAAAAGGAGTTTGTAAGCCGCTCTGAGACTCCCTTGGGTAGTGAAGGGCCATGGGGTATGAATCCAATCTCTTCTTCTTCTTCTACCTCTGTCTGTTGTGGGGAGGGGAAGGGAAAGGAGTTTGTAAGCCGCTCTGAGACTCCTTCGGGTAGTGAAGGGCGGGGTATGAATCCAATCTCTTCTTCTTCTTCCTCCTCCTCACAGGGTGTCTGTTGTGGGGAGGGGAAGGGAAAGGAGTTTGTAAGCCGCTCTGAGACTCCCTGGGGTAGTGAAGGGCGGGGTATGAATCCAATCTCCTCTTCTTCTCTGTTCATCTCCTGCCTTCGGAACCCCATTCGTTGGAACTTCACAGGAACTCTATGAGTCGGTCATGACTTGAAGGCACCCTTGGCCTTTATTGTTGTTTCTCAGAAGCAGTTGCCGTTTGGTTGGCATTCTTTCTTCCCCTTTGGCCAAGGTGAATCTGGGCCACTGTTACAATGTCCAACCAAGTATTGAAGCTTTACAGGTACATCTTTATGGCTAGCAATTCAGTCGTTCATTGCCGTGGCAATTAAACCGTGGGGCTGGTTTGTTGGTTCTCTGGAGAGCTATCTAGAGGAGAGGCTTTGCATAGGAACCCCGGAGGAGCTCCAGATGCCTCAAGTACAGAGAACGTCAGTTTGTCCTTGAGTTATGACACTAGGGTTTTCCCCCTCCCCGTATGTTTAAACCCTTCATGGGTGTGAAGCAAATGTTTCTCCTGCATTTACCTGCATCCTTTAAGTTCAAATCAACAAGCACACAGGGAACACGGCTAAGTTAGATGAACACAGAAAACACCGTGTTGAAATAATAAACACAATATTCACATGTACTTATAGCTAAATATATTTGCTTTTTATACACATCAACTCTAGTGTATTGTAAACACTTTCAAACTACAACATCACATTTCAAACACTTTCAAACTAAGTTATATAGCATGAAGAGTCCAACTGTCTCACACCAGTGAGAAATACAAGCTGCCTGCTAGCTTTACCTGATGGATCCTCACTTGGGAAATGTACAATAGGTTGCTGCATTGTTCGGTACAAACAACTGTACATTGGTATTTATCCTCCATCAGGAAGAAGACAGTTGGACTCTTCATGCTATATAACTTAGTTTGAAAGTGTTTGAAATGTGATGTTGTAGTTTGAAAGTGTTTACAATACACTAGAGTTGATGTGTATAAAAAGCAAATATATTTAGCTATAAGTACATGTGAATATGGTGTCCTTTAAGTTCAAGCCATATATCTGTTGTGAGACGAGTCTTTGGTCAGTGTCAACATGGTTTCCCGAATGGTGACTTCAGTAGACCGAACATGTCCCAAATCAAAATCCAGTTCAGGAGAAGACAGGCCATGTTTTTAATCTGACATTAAGGTGATAATCCTGCACACATGAAGGAGTAAACCCATTGAGAAAAGCCATTAATTTGGAGCTAATGCCCATCAGCAGAGCTTGCATGTTTGCATCAGGGCAAACCGGAATTCCACAGGCCATTTCATGTGGTGGAAAATGTGGGGAATTGTCTGCGCAAATGCTCTAATCACAGGCCTGATTTGAACAGGGCTCCCAAATGCCAGCTAATGAGGAAGAGGAGGTGGAGACTGGATTTATACCCCACCCTTCACTCGGAGTCTTACAGTGGCTTACAATCCCTTCCCCTCCCCACAACAGACACTCTGTGAGGTAGGTGGGGCTGAGAGAGCTCTTCCAAGAACTGCTGAGAGAACAGGTATGAAATAACTTGTAACTGACTGAAGGTCACACCAGCAGCTAGGAGTGGGGAGTCACCCGGTTCTCCCAGATTAGAGTCCGCGCTCCTAACCAGTACACCAAACTGGAATGATTGAGAGTTTGCTCTATGTATGGCCACTGGGAGGGGGGAGAGGTGGTAGTGTTGCCAGTTCTAAGTAGGGTAACTCCCGGAGATTTGGGGGGTGGAGCCTGGGGAGGACAGGGACCTCAGTGGGGTGCAAGGCCATAGAGTCCCCCCTCCCAAGCAGCCATTTTCTCCAGGGGAAGTGATCTCTAGTCTGGAGATGAGCTGTAATTCCAAGGGATCCAAGGGATCCCCAGGTCCCACCTGGAGGCTGGCATCCCGAGCACCATCAGGCCTGCCTCTGTCCTCAGACTGCAGTCCATTCACAGAGACCTGGGAATAAGTTCCACTGAATAAGGTGGGATTGACTTCTGAGTGAAGCCACCGAGGCTTTCACTGTAACCTTTGCAGTGGGTGCTGAGGATTAAAGTGACCTTCTCTAACCCCAGCTCACCGAAGCCCAAGGAGTGGGTGAATCCCTTCTTTGCAATGCCTCTTTTTCTATGTCCATTCAGGGTCTTGCCCCGTTCCCTGTGTTGTTGTTCAGTTGCACAGTTGAGTCCGACTCTTTGTGACCCCATGGACCAGATCCCGCCAGGTCCTCCTGTCTTCCGCCGTCCTCTGAAGTTGGCTCAACTTCATGTTCGTTGCATCTATGACACTGTCTAACCATCTCCTCCTTTGCCGTCCCCATCTTCTTTGACCTTCAGTCTTTCCCAGCATCAGGGTCTTCTCCAGCGAGTGCTCCCTTCTCATTTGGTGGCCAAAGTATTTGAGCTTCAGCTTCATTATCTGGCCTTCCAGGGAACAGTCAGGGTTGATTTCTTTTAGGGTTGACTGATTTGATCTTCTTGCAGTCCAAGGGACTCTCAAGAGTCCTCTCCAGCACCATAGTTCAAAAGAATCTATTCTTCGGTGCTCTGCCTTCCTTATAGTCCAACTCTCGCAGCCATACAGCCGTTCCCTGTAGAGGTGGGATAATACCAGAAGAGTCCCTTGTCAGGGAGGCCTCCTCATAGGTCAGTTAAATCCAGGTGATCTGGCAAAATATGCCTTGTCATATTCTCTTACGGTTCTTTAATCTCAGTTTCTTTAATCCATGTAAAAAGTACCCACATTCTTGTTGACGTTTTTGATGCTTTCGCATTGATGAGCCCCGGGGCGCTGGCAAGTGGGACAGGGAAGCTCTGGCTCCTCGAGCAGAAACCTGGCCACATTTATTTATGTATTTATTAAATTTATTTCCTGTTTTTCTTTAATGGATGAGGAGGAGCCGCCCTGTCTCTCTGTCCCTCCAGGGGGGCTTCCTCCCATCCAGTTCTAAATTAGATTTGCGCCGTTCTGAATCAGTAGTTAAAGACGGGAAGAAAAGTAGAAGAAAACACTTTTCTTTGTTGAGCAAACACGATGCAAAACCACTTTTTTGTTCCTTTGAAACCCCTCCACCACTACTCCCCTGTGCCTTGGCCTTCATCTTAGGATGCATTAACAGAAGCACTGTGTCCAGATCACGGGAGGTGGTAGTTCTCAGGAGGTGGCGGATGCTCCTTCACTGGACGTTTTCAAGCGGAGGCTGGACGGCCATCTTTCGGGTATGTTGTAGGGCTACCTTTCGGCTGTGCTCCTGCAGAGTGCGGGGGGCTGGACTAGATGACCTGCAAGATCCCTTCCAACTCTTAACATTCTATGATCCTATGATCCTATGATCTTGGGTTTCTGTAGCAGGAACTCCTTTGCATGTGAGGCCACACTCCCCTAATGTAGCCAATCCTAATGGGTTCCTGCTGTTGGGTGTGGCCTGTTATGCTAATGAGTTCCTGCTGGGCGTGGCCAACTTGGGAGCCAGCTGGAACTCCATTCCTGTGCATTCCTGCCCAAAAATAGCCCTGAGTGCCACTATTCGAGTTGTCAACTGCCTGGAGGGGAAAATGTTGTTATGTTTTGGTGGCGGTGGAAAGAGCCATCGAGTCGCAACTGACTTATGGTGACCCCGGTGGGGCTTTCAGGGCAAGAGACGTTCAGAGGTGGTTGGCCATGGCCTGCCCCCACCTCCCACCCCTGGTATTCCAAGGAGGTCTCCCATCCCAGTACTAACCAGGTCTGACCTTTCTTTGCTTCCGAGATCCGACACAATCAGGCTCCCCCGGGGGCTCCAGGTCAGGGTGCTGCCCCTTCGGCAGAGGCTTGATGTGTGAAAACGGGCGGCCGAAGCTTTTCAGGGTGTGAAATTGAATCAAAATCTCCCGTCGAGCAACAAGCCAGTCTCGGCTTTGCAACTTATCCTATACCCCAAAATACCGACAACGATAATACTTAGGTCTTGCCTCATGTTTCAGAAGGGCTGCTTGTTGGCGTGTGGAAGCGTCCAGTAACGACACGTACTAGGTTGCTGGTGCTGACTATTTATAGTGGATTTATTTACACAGATATACACAGTTCATTTAGCACTCTCCAACTCCAATATCGCCATCCAATCCGGCAGAGTGCTCCGCTGCGCGGCATCCACAGAGTGAACACCTCTACAAGTACTATACAGACTTATATACAGTGTCAGCACCAATCAGTGACCAGTGCTGACTCATGGTTACATCATGGAGGCTGATGCAAGAGAGATGCAATCTCTGCCTGGTGACAGGGTCATGTGATATACTTAGCTGTCATGTCACCCAGATCAGCATGATCTTCACCACATTGTCTCATAGACTGTCATCTTGTCCCATACCTTACTGAATGCTGACACTGCTTTGGATTTTATTTTATTTTTTTAATATCAGGAAGTGACCTATATCGATTTCAGCCGTTACCTTGTTTTGAAAGTTGGCAAACATTTTTAAAATGCTGGCAGCAAAGGATGGCAAAATGCCTAGTGGGGTACGTTTTTGTCAAGCAACGTAGCCCAGAAGCCCAATATTGATGCACCGGCCATGAAAGCTTCAAGCGAAAGATTTTTTAAATGGTTGTGAAAACTTTTTGTGGGACTGGGGAAGGGACGTGCACTCATCTCGGCACACCCACGGTCCTTGTGTCTTGATAGGACCCATCTGCTCTGCAAGGACCCTCAGTTATTCATCGCCTACGGGAACCCTCTCTAAGGCCATAAAATTTCTTCACGACACCTTGCTAAGTGGGTGACGTCTACCATTGCACTGTGCTAAGAACTTGCAAAAGAGCCCTTACCTGCGCTGCTCCGGGCACACTCCACCAGGGCCATGTATACACTGCTGTGACTTGGTCTTCCCACTCCACCTTCGTGACGCACTACGTTTGAGCATGAAGGGATACGTCCTTCTGTCGATAGGCTTCCCAAGTCCCCCCGCCCCAGAAGCCCGTTCCCCACCACCGCTGGATCGGGGCCCCGGGGGAACTCCACCCCGATATGTGCGTCACCCGAAAGTGACGCGACCACGCCGGGCACGCTGGGGGTGGGGGCCCGGCAATCCGAGGGAAAACTCTATGGTTTGCCCTCGTATGGCCATGGCCCCACCCCCAGCGTGCCTGCCGTCGTCACGTCACTTCCAGGTGATGCGCATGCAGGGTGCGCACACACACCAGACGCTGGCCGGGAGCCCCCCACTCCGACAGAAGATTGACTTGGCAACCCTATCTGTCGATCTGTGCTGAAATTGGTCTTCCACTGATGTCCCCATTGTGGGAACTTCGGGTGAGCCTGTGGAGGTAAAAGTTACGGTCTACTTTACTACTGCTGTCATGCCTGTGGTAGTTAAAGTTATTCTATGTTTTGTTACTGCTGTCTTGCCAGCACTCTCCATCCACAGGTTCAAGCTCGCTCATCATCACCCAAGTTTGGGACTGCACAGGGACCACGAAGAGGATAAACAGATTGCTTACCTGTAACTGATGAGCTTCGAGTCGTCACCTGTGCAGTCACACACACCCGCCCATCCTTCTCCACTGCTGGCCTTTCCATCTACTTACCTCTTTAATGGCCTTGCTGGCAGCGGCTGGAAGGAACTGAGCGGGGGGGGGTGCTTTCTCCTCAGCTCCATGTGCAATCTCTGCCTGCTCCCCAGAGTGCAATCGCTGCTCCCCAGGCATGTGCAATCGCTGCCTGCTCCCCAGTGTGCAATCGCTGCCTGCTCCCCAGAGTGCAATCACTGCTCCCCAGGCATGTGCAATCACTGCCTGCTCGCCAGAGAGCAATCGCTGCTCCCCAGACATGTGCAATCGCTGCCTGCTCCCCACCAAAAGTCTGATCTCCGAGGTCAAGTTCGTGCACAGGCGCCAAACCCAAGCGTGCGACTGCACAGGTGACCACTCAAAGATCATCAGTTATCAGTTACAGGTAAGCAATCTGTCTATACTTTGCCTAAGGAGTTCTGTCTGGCCAGCATATTTTAACAAATGAGAATAAACCGTGACCAACTAACTCATGATAATCACTTACAAATGCATGTTATAGTTTTTTTTATCATTTTAAATGAACAGTGCAATATGTATAAAAATATTCAATGAATTCCATAGGAAAATACAATCTCTGTTTGTTATAAGTTCAGAAATTTCACCAAAGGTGTTAAGTCGTGATTGTAAAAAAGGGAAGAGTCTTCTTCAGAAGTCAAAGATGCATTTCACGCCTCATCAGTGTATCCAGATCAAAGAGGCTTCAAATCCGGTTGAAAAAACGTTCTCTGACACAGATGCCAGCTTGAAGCTGACTTTCAAGAGATTTTTTCCAAAGCAGGAGTGGTACAGATAACATTCTTTGTGAATTGATAGCAGCCAGTGAACATACGAAAAATCCTCAATGCAGCCCCCTTCCCCAAAAAGCTGGACTGTTCATTTAAAATTATAAAAGCTATAAAATGCATTTGTCAGTAATTGTCATTCGTTAGTTCGTCACAGTTTATTCTCACCTGCTATACATGGCCAGCTTACTTCGCTGGTATGTTTTTGTCTGCAGAGACATGTCTGGTGTAGAACTGTTACATAAGAAGAGCCCTGCTGGATCACACCAGTGGTCCATCGAGACCAGCCTCCTGTCTCACAGAGTGGCCAATCAGTTCCTCTGGAAGGCCAACAACAGGGCAGAGAGGCCGAGGCCTTCCCCTGATGTTGAGGACATAAGAACACAAGAAGAGCCCTGCTGGATCAGACCAATGGTCCAGCTAGTCCAGCGTCCTGTCTCACATAGTGGCCAACCAGTTCCTTCGGAGGGCCAACAACAGGGCAGAGAGCCCTGCTGGATCAGACCAGTGGTCCATCTAGTCCAGCATCCTGTCTCCCACAGTGGCCAACCAGTTCCTCTGGATAGCCAACAACAGGGCAGAGAGGCCAAGGCCTTCATAACAACCTAAGAATATCCCTGCTGGAGCAGACCAGTAGTCCATCTAGTTCAGCACAGGGGCCAACCAGTTCCTCTGGAGGGCCAACAACAGGGCAGAGAGCCCAAGGCCTTCATAACAACCTAAGAAGAGCCCTGCTGGATCAGACCAGTAGTCCATCTAGTTCAGCATCCTGTCTCACACAGTGGCCAAGCCAGTTCCCTGATGTTGCCTCCTGGCTCTGGGATTCAGAGGATTAGTGCCTCTGAATGTGGAGGTTCCCCTCAGCCACCATGGCTAGTAGCCACTGATAGACTCATCCTCCATTAATCTATTTAAGCCCCTTTGAAAGCTGTTTATTCCTGTGGCCATCACAACATCCTTTGGCAGCAAATTCTGTGTAAAGCAGTATTTCCTTTTTTCCATTCTGAACCTACTTCCCATCAGCTTTATTGGATGCCCTCAAGTTCTAGTATTTTGGGAGAAGGTTGTTTAATGAATTGGCTAGTTTTGCTTTGTTTTTAGCATGTCTTAATTGGATTTGGATAATTTACAGGTATACCTCAGCAACTATTTTGGGGCCAAATTATATGTCCTTTGGTCCTTTGGGAAAGTATCCAGCTATTTGCTCTGCCTCTTGTGTTTTATTAGTTAAAAGGGCCATAAATGTTCCATTTCTTCCAAAAAGACTGATCAGCAGAAATGGTATAGGTGAATTTCATGAGATTGGCATAAAAGACTTTTAAAAGCTACTTCAGGCTCCTGTGCAGAACAGTCTTACTTCATTCCCCCCCCCCCCCCCAGGTATCAATAAAAAAAGGCATGAGTCATCTGTCGTTTCTAGGTTTGGGAATTCAGATGGTTCGGCGTGCTCGTGCTAGAGCTCTCATCTTGCTGAAAATGTTCTACTTTGTCATTATAAAAGGAGAAATGTATAAAGCCTTGTGGAACGAGAAAAGGGCTATGGGTGAGAGAAGCTTTGCTTTGGATCGATGCTCCCTCTAAGCTGTGGAGTCCTGTGAGCAAAAATTCTGAGCTCCTGGCATCAAAGTGGTGAGCGAGCGATTGGGTAAAATAAAGGTTCCCTTGCTCAAAGGCCAGTCAAATCCGACTCTAGGGTTGCAGTGCTCATCTCCGTTTCAAAGCCGAAGAGCCAGCGCTGTCCGAAGACGTTTCCGTGGTCATGTGGCCGGCATGACTAAACACCAAGGCGCACGAAACGCTGTTCCCTTCCCACCGAAGTGGTCCCTATTTATCTACTTGCAATTTCTTGCTTTCGAACCGCTAGGTTGGCAGGAGCTGGAACTAGAGAAGGAGCTCACTCCATCATGCGGCACACGCGGGTCTCGAACTGCTGAACTACCGACCTTCCACAGCCTGCAGTTCAGCGTCTTAACCACTTGAGCCGAGCGATTGGGCTACTGCATAAATTAGTTTGCTCTGGAGCCATCCTTCCTGAACCAAGACAAAAATATGTGAGCCGGAGGCTAAAAAACTGCAAGCTAGCACACACTAACTCAGCTTAGAGGGAACCCTGCTTTGGATGTAACATTGCAACTTACTGGGCATCTTTCCTTCCCTGCTTGAAAACAAAGAACCAGACCAAGCAAAGAACCAGACCAAATAATTTCGTTTTGGTTGTTTTTTTATTTACTTATATTCCGCCTTCCTCCTCAGTGGGACCGAAAGTGGCTTACATCATTCTTCTCTCCTCCCAATGATCCTATGAGGCAGGTGAGGCCGAGAGTGCGTGTGACTGGCCCAAGGTCACCCAGCAAGCTGCCATGGCAGAGCGTGGATTCGAACCTGGATTTTCCAGATCCTAGTCTGACACTTCAACCACGACACCAGGCGGGCTGATTTCAAGGTCCCAGACAAATTTTTGCATCATCACAGCTGCTGGACGTCCTTTGTGGCCTCCTTGAAAATAGCTGCAAGGTCTGAGCTGGTAGCTGAAGGTATAAGCCCATCCCATTGGGAACGGCCACACTGACTCATATTCCACCCAGGGCCGAAATGAAGCTAGCATTGGGCTGGTACAATAAGAAATGTGGCCGATCTGACACCTCCCATCTGCTGCTTCGAGTACCATGAGTAGGGTGGTGGTGGTTATTATTACCAGGGGTAATTTCCTGCAGGAGCGAAGCTCCGGCAGTAAAGAGCCGGGCGGGCACATGCAACAAGCTCTGCCCCCTGCTCCCAGCAGCCCTCAGTCAGATCAAGAAGCAGCCAGGTAAGTTGCAGAGCCCCCCCCCCCAGATAGCAATCCAAAGGAGTCCAGTGGCACCTTTAAGGCCAAGGTTTATTCAGGTACAAGCTCTCCATCCTCTGTGAGGGCAGATCTGCGCATCCCCCCCCCATAGCTAGCAATCCAAAACAGTCCAGTGGGGCCTGAGCGGTGGGTGTTGCCTTCTGACACACTTCCGGTGATGTCAGGGGGTGTGGCATATGCAAATAAGGTATGCTAATGAGTTACGCTAATGAGCTCCTGCACCTCTTTTTCTACGGAATGACCCCTGATTATTACTATTAGCCTTTATATCCCACCTGTCCCGCGAGAGGGCTCAGGCCTCTGGCTCACATCATTATAATAAATACAATTTCAGTTTAAAACCCGATTAAACATAACAAAGCGATGGGTACAGCTTGAAACAGCATTCGTCGGCTATAAAGTTCTGGCCCGATGGTGCAGCGAGTTAAAGGCCAGTTGCCGGTTGTCAGTAAGCAGACGGGTGACAGCAACTTCGGGGAGGCCACAGATGGGCGCCTGCTGCCTGAGCCAAAGGCCCGGCGGAAGAGCTCCGTCTTGCAGGCCCTGCGGAACTGAAGAAGATCCCGCAGGGCCCCGGTCTCAATAGGGAGCATGTTCCACCAGGCTGGGGCCAGGACAGAGAAAGCCCCGGGCCTGGTTGAGGCAAGACGGGCGTCCTTTGGGCCACGGACCACCAGGAGGTGTCGACCTTTAGAGCGTAACACCCTTGGAGGTGTATATGAGAAGAGGTGGTCCCTTAGGTTGCTAACCTCCAGATGTGGCCTAGAGATCTCTCAGGATTACAACTAGGGATGCCGGCCTCCAGGTGGGACCTGGGGTTCCTCCAGAATTAAAGCTCCTCTCCAGACTACAGAGATCAGTTCCCCTGGAGGAAATGGACGCTTTGGAGGGGGGACTGTATGGCGTTGTAGCAGCCCACTGAGGTCCCTGCCCTCCCCAGGCTCCACCCCCGAATCTCCAGGAGTTTCCCAACCTGGATCTGGCAACCCTACACCCCCTCCCACCCACCAGTAGCCGGGGAGGACGACGACATGGCAACCCTAATTACAATAGATCTTCTGATGACGGAGAGAGAGAGAGAGAGAGAGATCAATTCCTCTGGGGAAAATGTCAGCTTCAGAGGGTGGACTGCACAGAATCACAAGTCGGCCTTGTAATATACCCAATTCAGACCACGTGGCCAGCTTGGGCTCCATGTGGTCAAGCGCAAACGTCGAGCTTCGCTCAACAAGACAATGGACTATGCGGATCCTAGCCCGCGCCAATCAGTGGGTTAGGTTCCCGGCCAAGAGCCTATGGAACTCTCGGCCACTGTAAATAACCTATTGGGAAGTGGGGTGGGGGTGGTGTTATGGGCGGTGGTTTCACAGGGAATATAAGCCGGCCCGCGAGCCAGCGAAAGTTGTCTTGTTCCTGATCTAATAAAGTACGCTAAGCTGAAATCACTCTCCGTCTGCGTACTTTTCAGGCCTCTACAAACAGTATCAACAATATTGATGCCTTGCTTTGAAAACCACCAACACAGTAGATCTTACATAGGAGACTGAAAAATAATATCAATGGCTCTAGATTTATTTATTTAAACCGTCTGCATCCTGTCTTATCTCCTCACACTCAAGGCAGGTGAGGTAAAAGATACAGTGTTGAGGAGTGGAATATTAATTAACACTGATCTGCCCGGTCAAAACGGCTCAGCTTCCCAACTTCCTTTCCAAGTAGGGAATTGTTAAGTCGGCTACTTAACAAACGGGTCAGAGAGTGATTCAGCAAAAGATCAGATTTATTCAGCAACTCGTAACACAACTCTAACAGATCAACTCGAATAGCCAGAACGGCTTTAGCATTGAAGCTGTTCTTCTTTTAAACTCTCCCGGCTAATATAGCCACGCCCTATTATACAATAAGGAGCTGCGGTGGCTCAAGTGGTTAAGACGCTGAACTGCAGGCTATGGAAGGTCGGTAGTTCAGCAGTTCAAGACCCGGGTGCCGCATGACGGAGTGAGCTCCCGTCTCTAGTTCCAGCTCCTGCCAACCTAGCAGTTCGAAAGCAAGAAATTGCAAGTAGATAAACAGGGACCGCTTTGGTGGGAAGGTAACAGCGTTCCGTGCGCCTTGGTGTTTAGTCATGCCGGCCACATGACCACGGAAACGTCTTCGGACAGCGCTGGCTCTTCGGCTTTGAAACGGAGATGAGCACCGCAACCCTAGAGTCGGATTTGACTGGCTTTTGAGCAAGGGAACCTTTACCTTTACCTATTATACAATAACAACCAATTAGGTTGTAACAATAAAGTCCAATCACAAGCGTTCCCTCTCATGGAACTGGATGGTAGGTGATTGGATGGTTCTTCCTGGGCTACCAATGGGATTGGACGGATTAGGATCCTTGCCCAGGACGAAGCTTTACATGGTGTATGAATGTGTGAGTTTACATACATGCAGTTGAATACACTACAGGAATAAAGAGAAACGCAACAGTTAAAAGCCTGCGAGTTTTCTGTTCTTAAAGCAGGAGGGGGGGGGGGTTAAAGAAAAACCCTTGTGGGAGGGGAAGGCCTGTTGTCTCGGAGATACTCCCAGAGCTGTCGAATGGGATCGAGAATCCGTTTTTATTTTCCTCGCCCGCCCTCTTTCATTGACCAGTTCCATGATGGACAATGTAGGTCTTTCCTACTGTCTGGACAAGATATGTGTTCCTTCGCTGCCAAGTCTTATGTTCTTATTTTGGGCCAAAGTTTGGGAACACAGCTCTGTCTTGATCACAGAGTTACAAATCCTTACTGGTGTTTTCGTTTTCCCTCGCAGGTCCCTCCAGGCTTCCCGTGATCTTTCCTTCTGGAACATGCCCTCCTGCTGCTGCCCTCTGAAGGGCCAAATTAGAAATTGCACACAGTTGCCTGTAATGCTGTACAGAAGGCCCTTTTGGAGAGCCAGTTTGGTGTAGTGGTTAAGTGCGCGGACTCTGATCTGGGAGAACCGGGTTTGATTCCCCACTCCTCCATTTGCACCTGGCTGGATGACCTTGGGCAAGCTGTAGTTCTGATAAGAGCTGTCCTTGAAAAAGAGCAGTTTCTGTCAAGAGCTCTCTCAGCCCCACCTACCTCCCAGGGTGCCTGTTGTGGGGAGGGGGAGGGAAAGGAATTTGTAAGCCATTCTGAGACACCTTTGGATGGTGAAGGGCGGGGTATAAATCCAATCTTTAACTCCTTTTGAGAGAAGAGGGAGTTCCAGAGAAGCAAGCGGGACTGAGAAAGTGGGGGGGGGGGGGGGGGGGGGAGCTGAGAGTTTCCCTCCCCCTTTCCTGCTAACCATTCCCTCTTCCAAACAGAGCCTTCTGCCCCCAGTGGAGTTCCGTATATATGTTGCCTTTCAAACTCCACGGGAGGGGGAAAACAAACACCCAAAGGGGGTAGTTTGGAGCAGGGAAACTGCAGGTAGAAAAGTGTCCAGATTAGGGTTGTGAGGTTCCCCCTTACCACTGGGGGGGGGGGCTGGTTGTGTAGGGTTGCCAGATCCAGGTGGGGAAACTCCTGGAGATTTGGGGGTGGAGCCCGGGGAGGACAGGGACCTCAGTGGGGTACGACGCCACCGAGCCCACCCTCCCAAGCAGCCTTTTTTTCCAGGGGAACTGATCTCTGCAGTCTGGAGATGGCACCGGTCTAGACTGGTCCTGAAGCTCCATCGGCACAAGCCGCAGTGTGAGATGCTAGAGACTCAAAAGGATAAAATGGGCTGTACCCTTCGCGGTCGGGGAACTGCATTTTGGATGCTGCCGATGTAGAAAAAACAACAAACCTGCACTTAGGAAGCTAGCCCAACAGGGAGTGCTGTACTGCTTCAGTTCTCTGCTTGCAAGGAGTTTTCAAAAGGCGAGAGACCTTGCCTTCCCTGCCTACTGTCCGAAGCATTACTGTCTTCTCAGTGAGCAGGAGACGAGGCTACTTCACGCTGCTGCCATCCTGCCTGAATGGCTCTCGCGGTGCGTGATACACATGAAACTGCCATCGTCTGGGTCAGAGCATTGGTCTATGACGGTCAGTATTGTCTACTCTGACTGGCAGCCGCTCTACAGGGTCTCAGGTAGAAGTCGTTCACACTGCTCACCCTTTAGCTGGAGAGGCGGGGGATTGAACCCGGGGCCTTCTCTGCACAAAGCAGATGCTCTGAGCCACAGCCTTTCCCCTCTTAACAACAATAGTAAAGGTTTCCCTTGCTCGAAAGCCAGTCGAATCCGACTCTAGGGGGCGGTGCTCATCTCCGTTTCCAAGCCAAAGAGCCAGCGCTGTCTGAAGACTTCTCTGTGGTCATGTGGCCACCATGACTAGATGCTGAGGCACACAGAATGCTGTTACCTTCCCACCGAAGTGGTACCTATTTATCTACTTGCAATTTCTTGCTTTCGAACTGCTAGGTTGGCAGAAGCTGGGGCCAGAGACGGGAGCTCACTCTGTCACGCGGCACTCGGGTCTCAAACTGCTGAACTACAGACCTTCCAGTCTGAAGCTCAGCGTCTTAACCTCTGAGCCACCGCGGCCTAATTTAAATGTTAAGTGTCATGGGTGTTAAGTATGAGACTCAACACAGCTAGTGAACAGTGAATCACCTTTATTAACGAAGTCAGAAGAAATCAGAACAAGACAAAAACATAGAGCAACATGCTCTCTTTTAAACAGTCCGGGTTTAGGTAGCCACGCCCACAAGTCAGTTAACAACCAGTCACTATTTACATATAAGGTCCAATCAGAGTGCTTCCCTCCAGAACATTGCGCAGCTCTGATTGGTGTTTTTACAATCTTGTCTCAGAACTCAAGCTCATACAGATCTTAATACACAACAATGGGCATGGATGAGGATGACCTGACAGAGCCTGCAGAGACCACAGCTGGCCCCTCTGAAGCAGCAGAGGAGTATAGCTGGCAAGTGCCTGTAAGAGCAGTCTTCACACCTGGCCCAGATAAGAAGGAAGAACTGCAAGCTGAAAGTCCTCCTGACTCACCCCCACGTGTGACTCGTTTAAGGGAGCGACTGCGGCAAAACTTAGCAAGCAGGCGAAGAGAGGCCAGGCTACAAGGGAGACGCTCAGCCAGCCCAGAGTTCTAACAGGAGCCTGGCCGATCGTGCAGCTGGCTAATTGGTAGCAGCATTTAACTCCACACTCTGGGCAGTACTCTTCGTGGGAGCAATAAGTCAGCTTTGTGCTGATAGCATCCACTCTGGGTCATGTCGTGCACCTAGACCTTCGGACCCCCTTGGCTTTGGACTTGGCTCTGTGTTCCTGGCTCCTGACCCTGACTTGGCTTTGGATTGTGTTTCTGGTTAGTGATTTGGACTTGGCTCTGTGTTTCTGGCTCCTGACCCCGGCTTGGTTTTTGGGACTTTGCACTGCCTTCTTGGCTCCTGACCTTGGCTTGTCCTGGACTCCCTTTGACTGGCACCCCAGCCCGTGACATTAAGCAAGAAGGCAGATGTCACCGTATAGAGTTCCTAGGTCCCCACTGGCAGGTGATGGGGGTTAGAGTTACCAAATCGAAGTGGGGAAGCTCCTAGAGATTTGGGGATGGAGTTTGGGGAGGACAGGGACCTTGGGGGGGGGGGTTGACAATGCCACACCCTCCAAAGCATCCATTTTCTCCAGGGATCCCCAGGTCCCACCTGGAGGCTGGCATCCCCAGTCACCAACATGCTCCTCCACGGCCAGAGCTCTGCTCAGTGGTTAAAGGATCACACCCTGTTCCTGGGGAGATCTGTGGACGTTGATCTGTGGACTTCCTGTGCCATCCATCTGCAAGGAAAAACAACTCCTTGGTGAAATCAAACTAGCTCAGGGAAACCAATTATGTAATTTAGAATATCAACGTTCAGACAGCTGTTGTAGTGGAGGCAAATTCATTTCACTTGGAATCATTTGACTGCTTAGGTTAAACACAGAGAATGCACGAAATTGTTTTAGACTAAACCTTGGCCAGGGGGTCACCAACATGGTGCCTGGGGGCACCATAGCACCCGCCAACACCTTTCCTGGTGCCCATTGGTTGTTTTGAGGAAGTGGGTGGGGCCGGGTGGGGCTTTTGCCCAGCAAGGCTTCTGATTGGCTATTGGAGATTTGATTGGCTGTGCAGATTTTCTAAAGTGTTGCTCTGGCAGCAGCTGCCCCCGCAGCACACGGATGTGCACTGTGTGACTGACGTTAAGCGGTGGCAGCCATTTTGCGGCTGGCGCTGCCTCCCGTGGCAGCCATTTTGGGCAGCCATTTTGTCTGCTGCGCCCACCATGCTGTGTCAGAGTTCCAGTTGTGCCCGCAGGGTCAACAAGGTCGAGGACCCCCG